>NC_079458.1:22224931-22274931 GCF_903798145.1 Danio aesculapii
CGCAGCAGTTGATTGAATCCTGAATCTTCCACATTTGAATCTGAATTGGAATCGCTTTGTTCACACTACATGATTTTTTTTATTATTTTTTTTTAATCAAACCTTTTAGGAATGACACTTTTGTGACTGGATAAATGGTGAAATATATTTACGTTAATTGCAGTAGTAATAATGTCAGCATAATTACAAGACTAAGTGGGTAGTTGGTTTTTGTTGCAGTTTGAATGAATTTAAACACATGAGCGCTTACACTGCAGGTTTAAATGCATTAAATCTGATTATATGCATTTACATCCGGCTGTGGTCAAAGATAATGTTTTAGAATTCATTTACACCTGTATTTAGCGTCAGCCACTTAATATCAGATTGACAAAAATGCATCTTAATACCAGTCGTGAATGGGCCACTAGATGTGTATGTGGTTTGGAATGGGTTTGTAAAGGAAATTTTTACTTCTGCGTCACGTATAGTTTGTAGGTCCGGCGTAACCAGCGTCCAGCACCTACACATTGACAAGGAAGAGCACAAGATTTCTGATTGGCCAACTTGGTTTAGCAGTAATCAATGAGCTTTTAACACACACACAATTGAGTGTCACTCAATTCCTGGAAGGCCACAGCCCTGCAGAGTTTAGTTCCAGCCCTGCTTCAACACGCGTATCTGTAGGTACCATTAATTCATTTTCCTTCAGCTTAGTCTCTTATGTATGAGGGTTCGCCACAGTGGAATGAACCGCCTACTATTCTTGAATGTTTTACATAGCAGATGCCCTTCCATCGGCAACCCACTACTGGGAAACACCCATACACTCTCACATTTACGTGCACACACACATACACTACGGCCAATTTAGTTCCTCTAATTCACCTATAGCACATGTCTTTGGACTGTAGGGGGTACTGGAGCACCCGGAGGAAACCCACACCAACATGGGGAGAACATGCAAACTCCATACAGAAATGTCTACTGACCCAGCCAGGACCCACCATGCTACCCCTCTGTAGGTATCAATCAAGCCTGAAGAACTCAACGAGTTTGATAAGGTGTGTTTCATTAGGGTTGGAACTAAACTGTGCAGAGCTGTGGCCCTCCAGGAGTTTGACACCTGGGGTTTAACATGTCTCACTATAGACATTTACAGGTATTTTAAGTTTATTCTGGTACCTGCCAATTTCTTCCCTGAATGAGTGTAAATTTTAACTACTGTTACTGTACCATCACACACAATTCCAGGGTTAATTCAAAACACTGGCAAAGAAACTCAACACAGTGGAACATAGAAATCCCTCTGAATGCAGAAGTATAAATGCTTACAATGGCATCAGTTATATGCAGGGGATGTGTTGTGAGACACTCGACACAGAAGTTTTTGGTTGTTCATATTACAAAAGGCAAAACGGATTTGAATTCAGATTCATCAGATTGGTCTGAACAAAAGTCTAACTTTGTTTTTGTTTTGTTTCTAAACCCTGATACAGGACCCCCGAACAACATGTTCTCTAAATCATGCTAACAACTGATCCCACTGTGTGCATCAAAACACATCAGCATCTTCATAGTCAATCACTGAACAGACATTATGATTATGAAGAATGAGAAGACACTATTTTAAAATCCTCTAAGTGCATTAAAGCAGTCCATGGGTCACACTGCTGATGGTGCCGTCTGAGGCCCTGAATTCACATACAACACTGACTGACTGGATCTGTTTGAACGTTCCAGTGCAGCTCTTTAAACACCACCCAAATTACCAGGAGCAGTTTTTAGCACTGTGATATCAAGTCTTTCCAGAAAGACCATGAGATGTTCTGCTGTTGGGAATACTGCTATGATTAATGATAATACAGTAGAAAGCGACTGCTGTAATGCGGTACGGCATTGCATAGAGTACTGATTTCCATTTGTGCTTGTTGTACGTCTTTGATATAATCATCTTGGAATCCAAGACTGAATACAGAGAGCTACAGTCCTCCCTTCTCCATTTAGCACCATGAGACGTCTTCCATACTCATCAACAGCACATACTCTCTATCATCTGTACGTGCTGTGAGTTTGTACTGAAGACATTGAGATCGGTGAGCGCAGCAAGCTCCTGAAAGCTGCGCATTAGGAAAAACGGGCATACTTCTGCCCTATCTTGTAGAGGAGGATGCCCGACAGGAAGGCACAAGGAGGCAGATGTTTAGGTGTGAGTCCTCAAATGTGACAATGCATTTCCTGCAGCGAGCGGGCAGATGGGGTTATTGCTTTCAGGGCATTTCCTGGGCAGCTTTGGCTGCAGTGTCCACGGTTCAGAGGGGGCTGTTCTGGAGGTTCAGGACGCGGTGTGAAGATTGGGCAGGAACGAGTGCGAGCATGGCTTTTGTGGCCTCCTGCATGGCAGATGAGCTCGCTGACGGTGCCCAGTGGTGGCAGATGCTGCTGCCAGCGCTTCAGACGATCCTCTTTGTATTTAATGGAGTACCAGGTGAGGAAGATGAAGATGAAGCCCACAAACTTGAGGCTGGCAGCCAGGCCGAAGTACACAAAGCGGAAGGAAGTGACATCGTACTCCCAGCAGGAGCCGTGAATGCCGCAGTCCTGCTGCCACAGCATGCAGGTGGTGTCAATCACTGCTCCAAAGTAGATGGGTGTGGGAATATAGGCTGCAGACATGGACGAAGAGGGCAATTATGGTAAGAGAAATTAACACCACAATGTTTTTCGGAATACAGTGCATCCGGAAAGTATTCATAGCGCTTCACTTTTTCCACATCATGTTACAGCCTTATTCCATGGATTTAATGCTTGATTTGGTTTAATGCTTGGTTTGGTTTAATGCTTGGTTTGTGCTTTGCCATGCACTGTCAACCCTGGGACCTTATATAGACAGGTGTATGCCTTTTCAAATCATGTCCAATCGACTAAATTGATCACAGGTGTACTCCAATTAAGCTGCTGAAACATCTCTAGAATGATCAGTGGTAACAGAATGTACCTGAGCTCAATTTAGAGCTTCACGGCAAAGGCTGTGAACATTGATGTACATGTTTTTATTTCTGATAAATTTGCAACAATTTCAAACAATCTTTTTTTACATTGTCGTTACGGGGTATTGTGTGTAGAATTTAGGAAATAAATGAATTCAATCCATTTTGGAATAAGGCTGTAACATAAAAAATGTGGGACAAGTGAAGCGCTATGAATACTTCCCATTGCTGCTCTCAGTATGACGTGTAGTTTACATTTATGAACACTAGGTGGTGCTAAGTGAACTTCTGATGCTGATGGAAAAACAATACTGAAACGCATGCTGAGGTAAATTTTTTTAAACTTTGCATTTGTAGAGTAAAGAAAGCTTGTAGCTTACCCAGAGTTCTTAGCAGGACAAACTGCATTCCTAAAGCAAACGGTCTTTCCTGCTCGTCCACAGACCTGGAAAAGTAAATTGTGTCCTTTATTACTAACAGCTAATGAATGCATTAAATATCATTTATATTCACATCCCACATGTAGGGGAAAACATTAACTATTAACTACTAATAGTGAGATGAACTGAAAATTAAAAGTGAAAGTGATCTGTAATGTTACTAAAAGATTTCCATTTCGATTTGACATTTCTGATCAAAGAATGCACAATACAAAAAACAGATTACACAACATAATTTTGCAAATGAACAGCTGAAGACACAATTTTTAACCCTTTTGTGAAATTTTAATTATTTTTCAAAGTGCTGTTTAACAGAACAAGGATATTTGTCCACAGCATTTCCTATCATACTGTCTGGAGAAAGTGTAATTTTTATTATGCCAGTAAAAAAAGGTCAGCAGTATTAGCCTCTGTGCATTTGTTTACATGAATCTTTACAGGAACGCTAGTAATTTTCTTCTCAACGTATATAAGATTAGAAATATTAACATTTTGATGTTTTGAGAAATCTCTTCTAATGGGTAAATGCATGTGTTCCCCTAGCATTGAGGGTTGTACTCAGTGCCGGGTTGTGGCTGGAGAAGGGGCATCTATTGTGTAAAACATATGCCAGAGTAAATGGCGGTTCATTCTGCTGTGGCAACCCCTGATAAAGCAGGGAATAAGTACGAAATGTCTTATCTGCTTGCCAAGTCTTTATTTATTCAACCAAAAATAATAAAAATATTTTGTAAGTTGGAATAACTCCATAGCATTTTAAACACATTCATCTAACAATGTAAATCATGTCATTCAAATATAAATTTTCAGCTTTATTACTCCAGTCTTCAGTGTCACATGATCATTCAGAAATCATTATGATATGCTGAACTGCACTATGATCATTTATTATTGATATTCATTCAGATATAAACAAGGGTTCATGAAAATGCTCTGCTTTGTATTTATCCAATTCTTTTTTCTACAAAGTTTTAAATAACAGTAACTGAAATAGTATACAATATCAATAATATTACATGAATAAATTACATTCATAACAGTTATTCTAATGTTTAGTAATATTTGGGTATTTTAGTTTTTAATGCATTTTTGATCTTGGTGGGCAGAAGAGACTTATTTCAAAACCTCAATGTAATGTGGCTAAACTTTTGACTGGCAGTGTATATATTTATTTACATTTGATTAAATAAATACAGCTTTGACGTATAAGCAGTTTTTTTTTTACTGTGTGCATTTCAAAAATCCTTTCATTTCTCTTAGGTAAATAGTTCTACAAGAAAGGGAAAAACTCCCTTTAAAGTCTTCATAAAAGATCAGAAACAGCAGTTGTTGTTTCCTACCGGAGCGTGACGATGATGGCAGAGGGCTGTGCACAAGCAGTGATGAGCGTCACAATGAAGAGGAAGATGAGGAAGGGGATGAGCGTGTTACAGGTTCTGTCACACTTCCCTGACACAGCGAATCCATTCTCATTCAGGTACGTCTTCACTATGACCAGCTGCAGCTGATTACCCTGACCACTGGTGGGAGGAGTGATCACCTGTCTGCTCTGAACGCACGCACAGTCTGTGTAGTTTCTGATCTGCAAGAGTATGAAAAATACTACTCAATTACCACACATATTCAAAATCGTGATTATTAAAGTTGTCGCTTAAAAGTTAAATACAAATGAATGAAAAAAAAAGTAATTCCTCCAAAGTTTACACTTTCACATTCTAATCCAAAAGTGACAAACATGCTTCAACCAGCTTTTTTACTCCGTTCCCTGTAGAATGACACTGTATCAGTGACCCAGATCAAGAGGCAAGGAATGTGATGCTTACATGTAAATAACTAGAATGGAAAAACTAGATGATTAAGATTTAAAATCAGTGTATTATATTCCACGACGACCTAAAATGATTGAAAATATGTCTCCTCTCCATTAAGACATGCAGTTTGAGTCTCACCCCGGTGCTGTCATTGCCAACTGTACTGCATCCCGCCAGGCAGGGGTTGAAATATGTGATGCCATCTGAGCCACAAACCGGAGCGTACTCGTTGATCCGGCAGCCACAATTCACATTACAGCCTCCTGTCAGGTTTCTGTGGGTCAGAGTGAGCGTCGGCCTGAAAAAAAAAAAAACCCAAGCAGAGGAAGAATACAGTTCACGGTTAATTCAGAAATGAAATGAATCACGTCAGCTGCCATAGGCTTTTTGGAATATTGTACAATACATAAAATATAACCTGACATAAAACACTAAAATCGCTGCTGTGAGAAATCACCCTTGAATCTGCAAAAGCCTGAGGCGCTGTGTTCATGCGTTAGCCAATAGTTGAACTTGTGCCAAATGTGATTTTAACAAATATAAATCTATTCACTCATCATTCAGACTGCTTTATTAGGTATATCAACCGCTTTTTATGCAAATATTTAAACAGCCAATCACATGGCAGCAACTCTAAACTGCATTTAACCACATGGTCAAGATGATCTGTTGAAATATCAATCAAGCAACAGAATGGAGATTGAAGTGTGTTTGCAAGACAAATTGAGTATTTTAGAAAGTGCTGATCTACCTGGATTTACATGGGGCTCATGCACAACCGTCTATAGCAGGGGTGCCCAAACTCGGTCCTGGAGGCCTGGTGTCCTGCCAAGTTTAGTTCCAACTCCAATCAGACACACCTGGGCCAGCTAGTCAAGCCCTTACTAGGCTTTATAGAAACATCCATGCAGGTGTGTTGAGGCAAGTTGGAGCTAAATCTGGAGGACATTGGCCCTCCAGGACCGACTTTGGGCACCCCTGATCTTTAGGGTATGTGACAAGAACAAGCAGACTGATTTAAGTTGATAGAGACACAACTGTAGCTCAAATTGAGCAGAAAAACATCTCTAGAATGCAAATCAAAATCAACCTTAAAACAGATGAGCTACAGCAGCAAAAGAAGAGCACACAATTGCCACAGGCTTACCAAAACTGTACAACAATATAAAAGATTGGGGTAGATTTGCCTTGTCTGAGTCCATTTCTGCTGTGATATTTGGATTTTAGCAGTGTAGGGGGATCTTATTTTGGTAATCATAATTTTGGTTGCCATAATTTAAACACCACATACCATGTCCACATCTCTCTGCGGCCACAGTCATCCATCTGGCTACTTGCAGTAAAATAACACTGTCCCATTTAGTAAAGCTAAAATCATCTCAAACTGGTTTCATGGACATGACGGTGAATGCTCTACACTCAACTTGCCTTGACAGGCACCAGTTATCAAGCCACTAGAGCTCTTTTAGGATCCTGCACCTTGTCGAATGTATGACAAAGTCTGCTTGAAATCAAAATTTGCAATGTTTATTTAGTTAATTCACACTGTTATTCTTAAAGTGAATAATTAATCTGTGCAAATTAATCCGCTGAAAAAAGAAGTTTGTTTTGGTAATCTTACATGAAAATCTAACTACATGCTTCAGCATTTGGTGTGACGGACCTTCATTTGACGTCAACCTGAGGGATTCCATAGCAACTTCATGTTAATACCCTCTTTTGCTGTTAGTTTGCACTTTAGGGAATGATGCACAAAAGAAATTCCCCCCTAATCAAGAAATAAAAGTTTATTTTTGTGTACAGAGATAAAAGTTTCAGCATCTTCCGGTTCACGCGAACTTTAAAGAATTAAGGCAGATCTGAATGTAAAAGCAGGTCCAACCTGTCACTAGCATTATGTACAGTGATGAGTAGGGCCAGACTGAATCTGCGGATGTTTTTTGCCATTTCTGCTAAGAATTTTGGTGAAACTCTGCGGATTTCTGCCGAATTATTTTGGGAGTACCATAACTAAAACCTTAATATGTGAAATAAAAATATTATCTTTTTAACTTTTATTTAATGTTTGTAATGCAAATCCAATTAGATTCACTTTATTTGGTAAACAAAGCATGTCACTCATATAATACATCTACTAAAAGACAGAAAATATTACTGTACAAACTGCATTGTACATAAATGAGATGAATATTTTCACATTAGTCAATAACATTACTGTAATCAATTAAAAAACTGAATAAATATAGATTTACACACATTTACTCAAGTAAATAAATGTATTAATGATGGGCTGGAAATCTGCGGAATTCTGCACGAGCAGATTCTGAGCGGGCCTACTGATGAATACAACAACAACAAAATACACATTGTAAAAAATTTAATGGCAAAAAGTCTAGACAACAAATATTTTACAAATACAAAGTTTAACTTAATATTTTTAGTCAGTTTGATTGATTTAAGTTGACAAGAAAAGTTCATTTTATTCAACAACAAAAAATTAAGGCAGCAATAATATTTTTACAGCACACAATACAGCACATTAAGAATGATCTTTTGTTGTTTTGAGATTTAAGGCCATAATTCCTCTCAAACTATAATTTTCTAAAAATATATTAGAGATTTAGAGGAGAACAGACAGCTAGCACAATAAATAAAGAGATCCTGTATAAACAGTTATTGTAATGCTGTGGGAATGGCAGGCAAATTCAAACACAGCTCTTTCCCACATTAAATCTGTAATCGCTCCGGTTGTCTTTACATGATCCTCACAGATCTACAGTGGAATGAGGGGATGAATCTGGAACAACACAGCCAGAAATACGGACGGAAACTACAGCGATCGGAATCCAGTCTTTAAACATCGAATGACACACTAGAATCTGTGCAGGACTCAAATGAATAACATGGTGCTTTAGTTTGAAGCCTGGGAGCTCAAGATCCTCATTCGCCTTATATTCTATGGAAATGTAGGCTACGTTTATCCTTTATCATACCATATTTTCTGTTTATATATCAGTTTTCATGACTTTGTTTAATGTGTGGCATAATTTCAACTGAAACATGAAGACCGATTGAGTTTGGAGGACATGTTGAGTTGTTCCTCCCCTTTTTTAAGAAATAGTCAATAATGTTTCATTTATCACAGTAAAGAGTCATCAAATCATGACAGACTCAACCGATAATAGCAATGCAGTGTATGGCTGAACATTTCTACGCTTTAAAATACAACATTCAGTGCAGAATCCAAATAGATCTGATACATTTTATTTCTAAACCAGAACAGACCATATATGTTTGCGCGCGCACACATTGTCAGTTTTTATGACATTAACACAACACAAAACTACTTTCACACCAATAAAAAACATTAACACTCTCCCCTTAACTCCCTATAGAATGTAGTGTAGTCTTCACTATATAGAACACTGTAATCGTGAGACAAACCTAATTGGCTGTGTTTGTGTTCATGCAGTAAATGCCCCGTGGGGCTTGCACACCCGCTTACAGACAACCTAAAGACTAACAAATTACTACTAACACCCAACAAACACTCATGATTTGAATTCAGGAGGACTTAAAAGCTTCAGTTAAATGAAGCCTGTTTCTTGTCAAGGTCAGTCAAGCTGAAGTAGCTGTGGCTAATAACTGAATGAATAATAAATAAGAATGTCTGTGCATGTGTGTCTCCTTTCACCGCAAGAAATGGCATTCTATACAGGATGAGATAGTCTAACCTTGAGAAATGCAGCGGAAGAAACACACAAACTGTTTGGACGGATGTGGAATGTGAGCGTTGACTTTATTCTCAGCATAAGTGCTTTGTGTTTCTACACGCAGCTCTGCTGAACAGACCTCACACTTTTGTGCCATGTCTTCCATAAACACACTCAAACTCTCGCACTGCAAGCCAACTGTACGGTCACTCAGTGCCTCAGAGGAGACAATATGACAGGAATGTCAAGCACATTTCTCATTGGCTAAATACAGTCCCAATGCAAGGCGGAGGACTGTAACGACTATGAAGGGATGATGACTTCATGTGACGCCAACTCTGAATCAACATACACTCACAGGGCACTTTATTAGGTACACCTGTCCAACTGCTTTTTAAAGCAAATTTCTAATCAGCCAATCACATGGCTGCAGCCCAATGCATTTAGGCATGCAGACATGATCAAGACGATCTGCTGCAGTTTAAACCGAACATCAGAACGGGGAAGAAAGTTGATTTAAGTGACTTTGAACATGGTTGTTGGTGCCAGACGAGTATTTCAGAACGTGCTGATCTACTGGGATTTTCATGCACAACCATCTCTAGGGTTTACAGAGAATAGTCTGAAAAAGATTAAATATCTATTGAGCGGCAGTTCTGTGGGCGCAAATTCCTTGTTGATGCCAGAGGAGAATGGCCAGACTGGTTTGAGCTGATAGAAAGGCAATAGTAACTCAAATAATTACTCGTTACAACTGAGGTATGCAGAAGAGCATCTCTGAACAGACTACACGTCCAGCTTTAGGTGGATGGGCTACAGCGGCAGAAGACCACACTAGGTGCCACTCCTGTCAGCTAAGAACAGGCTACAATTCGCACCGGCTCACCAAAATTAGACAATATAAGATTGTCAAAACATTGCCTGGTCTGATGAGTCTCGATTTCTACTGTAGCATTCATATGGTAGGGTCAGAATTTGGCACCAACAACATGAAATTATGGATCAATCCTGCCTTGTATCAACGGTTCAGGCTGCTGGTGGTAGTGTAATGGTGTGGAGGATATTTTCTTGGCACACGTTGGGTCCATTAGTACCAACTGAGCATTGTGTTAACGCCACAGCCTATGTTTTGTTGCTGACCATGTCCATCCCTTTATGACCACAGAGTACCCATCTTCTGATGGCTACTTCCAGCAGGATAATGTGCCATGTTAAAGCGCGAATCATCTCAGACTGGTTTCTTGAACATGACAATGAGTTCACTGCACTCAAATGGCCTCCACAGTCTCCACAATAGAGAACCTTAGAGATGTGGTGGAATGGGAGATTCACATCTTGGATGTGCAGCTGAAATAATCTGCCGCAACTGCGTGCTGCTATCATGTCAATATGGACCAAAATCTCTGAGGAATATTTTCAGTCCTTGTTGAATCTATACCATGAAGGATTAATGCAGTTCTGAAGGCAAAAGTGGGTCCAACTCGGTACTAGTAAGGTATACCTAAAAAAATGGACGGCAAGTGTATACATTTAAAAATACCAAGCATAGCATTATTTACCATATAAAAAATAAATAACAGTACAAATATATTTAAAATAACCGTATAAAAATAAAGCACAAAGGCAAGTGTACCTCTCACTAGGGTTTTCATTTCCTATATAGATTATTTAAAGTGCAACTGAATTATTTATTATGATAATAATAATTCATGTGTGGAAAAAGGTGGATATTTTGAAACCACAAAACATAAATAGTACACTGATATTGATGTAAAGGATGCTCTCCTCAGATCTGGCAGTGAAAGGCTGTAATGGCAGTGTAATTGACTTACCCAGTGGTGTAGGGGATATTGATGCCGCCCAGGTTGATGCTTTCACAGCCCACGATGAAGAGCGTGGAGAAGCAGAGCAGAGAAACACCACTGCAGATCATCGCCAGCTTGGCAGACTCACGAGCTCCAAGCTTCAGCTTCTTGATGATGTAGCCCCCCAGAACAATGCCCACTCCTGCACTGGGCACAATTATGACCCCTAGAAGAAGAGGATAAAAAAAGATAGAATAAAGCCATATATAACAATACATATTATATATTGGAAAGGGTATTGTTATACATGTATAACAATACCCATTCACACAGTGATACCGGTAAATATCCGGAAAATATCTGGAATGACTTTACCGGTACATTCAAAAAAGCAACGTTTCCACAGGTAACTTTACATAATATGTGTGTGTGCTGGCGCTCACCGGCTGCTTCATGTGCACTTGTGCCAAGCAACTGAAGCAGAGCTTGAAGGTAAACAAACAGCGGTTTATCATAAGCATTTAATCGATAGATGTTTACACAGTTGGAATTCAGAAGTAACAGGAACATTATCTGATTAACATCTAGCAGCTAAATGTGTCTAGAAAAATATTCAAAGGCTTTAATTTTCATAATCAGCATGGATGTGAATGCGTCTGAATGTTCTGACTGGCTGGAGTTGACCTCTCACGTCAGCACGTTCTAATTGTGAATTGTGCTCTTTCCGGCAATTTTTTTGTCTGCATTTACACACAGCAGCATTCTGGAAATTATCAGTAATGTTACAACTTCTTTTTCCAGAAAATTGCCGGAACAAATTTAGCAGTATTTTCAAAAAGGGCCTGTTCACACATGCAGACCTTTCCGGAAAAGTAGCGGTAATTTTAAAGTAATTTGCCGTTTTTTTAATTTGATTTCACATAAATCATATAAACATGCACATTATTCAATAATAATATTTAAATTACTATATAAAAACGGAATATTTACACATTTACATAAGTAAATAAAATAATAATAATAATAATAATAATAATACAGTAAAAGAACAATACAGTAAAAAGTAAGTTAATCCCCATTGGCTCCCTGATGAAGCACGCGTTGGTGTCCTCTTGAATACACAGATGAATGAGGGCTCTGGCAACTGTCACCGAGTTACTATGGTTACTAATGTTTGAAAGTTGCGCATTTATTTCAAACTGTGATCAAAGCTGACAGGAACTACCTGTGCGATAAAGTCCCCATGAACTGAAGCTGTGACCTTTATTTTTTACTTTTTTTATTAGTCCCTTTTACACATGCAGACCTTTCCGGAAAATTATCAGCAATTTTCTGGAAAGAGATCATGTGTGAACAGGTCCTTTTTGAAAATACCGGTAAATTCATTTCTGCAATTTTCCATATGGAGAAGTTGTAATATTAATGGTTATTTGCCGGAATGCTGCTCTGTGTGAACGCAGAAGGAAAATTGCCGGAAAGAGCGTGTTCACGATTAGAACGCATTGACGCGAGATGTGTACTCAAGCCAATCAGAACATTCAGACTCATTCACATCCGCACTGTTCATGAAATAAAAGCCTTTGAATATTTTTCCAGACACATTTAGCTACTAAATGTTAGTCAGATAATGTTTCTATGTTCCTTCTTAATGCCAACTGTGTAAAAAAAATCATTGATAAAATGCTCACGATAAACCGCTGTTTGTTTACCTTCAGGCTCTGCTTCAGCTGCTTGGCACGAGTGCACATGAAGCAGCCGGTGAGCGCCAGCACACACACATATTATGTAACATTACCATCAACAAAAGCCCGACCCATTCTATGTTTACAAATACAAGCGCAGCCGTTTAGAGCTCATTTCTGGTTAATGATTTCAGAATTTACCGGTATTTTGGAATGAATGTGTGAATGGTGTTTTCCGGAAAAATTCCAGAACATTCTTGCCTGTGCGAACAGCGCTTTTTTGAATTTACCGGTGAAGTCGTTGTGGTAATTTTCCGGATATTTACCGGTATCACTGTGTGAAAGGGGCTATTGTGATGCAGTTCCAAGAGAAATGGAATATTAAATGACAAAACAGTGGGCGTGGCTTGTTTTTTCTAGCTGATTAAATGTAAAGTTGGCATTTCATTCAGAAAGATCAGGAAAAGGGTTTGGGGAGAGTTATTACATCCTAACAGACTCCTCCTGCTCACCATTTTTGTTTGTTGTCAAAACTGACAGTAGGAGCAGCATGATTAAATATGTTAGCCACTCCCATTTGCTAAGATATACACAATCTGACAGTTAACTAAGAAAAAAACTAAAAAAAATATATATATATACAAGTGCATTTTCAGATTTTAATTAGAGAACAGAAGAGCAAACAATTTATTTTTCTTAATGACATACTAAGATCTTAATGACAGAATTGTTCACCACAAAATCACATGGTTAGTTTTGATATCTTGGGAACTTTAAATTGCATTGTTGTTATTCATAAACCTTCCGAATTAAGAGTTTCTGGAGACCATGACATAAATTATATTAATCATAGCAAAACCAATACAACAATTTATAATAATAATGTACAGCACATAAAAGCAAAACACTCTTAAATGCATAGAGCATATTATTTATAATAATAACAATAATAGTAGTAATATTATACTATTATAATACTTCCATATTAGGATCTAGCATGGATGGATTTAAAATATAAACATTAATATTATGAAGGAATAAATCAATAATTATTTTAAAAATACTATTAGCAATAATACAAAATAATAATCTTTATACTATTGATTATTACAAATGGTATACTAACATTATATTAAGCATTTTAATGGATAACTTTAATATAACAAATCATTTTACTACATACTAATGACTGGACCAGCATTAACCCTTTAACTACCACACCAAGAAAACAAAAAATTGAATTGCATTTCTTAACTCCTAATGTCACTAGTTAACACACACAATGCATTTTTTTTCAACACATCCCATCATTTCTAAAATATCAACCTCTACCATATGGTTGATATGCCGACTTGTCGACTATGATATGGTAAAAGTACCAGAATTATTACATATACTATGAATAATTTGAAAATATAAAAGAATGAGACCAATTTATTTAAAAACAAGTATGCCATAAAATATTTCAGATTCTCATTTAACACGCTTTATTATACTTTTTTTACAATAAAACCAAAATATAGTGTAGTAGTGCATATGTTAATGCATAATTAATAATAATAATAATAATAATAATAATAGTAAATATTAAATAAATAAATAATAAATAATATATAATGCATAATTATGTTAGTGCATAATAGTATTATGTTTGTTTGATTTTTTTTTTTTGGTAAACCAACAATGCTGTGTAGTGTAAACCATTATATAAAACAGTCAAATATGGTCAACCATTTGGTAGAGCAGTCGGTTAAAGGGTTAACAAGACAATATTCTCATGTCTGTACTCCTACTTGGATATGTAAAAATCAGTAACATCTCATACACTTCTATTAAGTATACCTAAAATGTAAATAAATACAATTCGACACAAGTACAAATACAAATCATATCCACAAATATGCAATGTCCAAAAGGAGGGTCCACATTTTAAAGGAAGTTCATACAAAGAGCTGAAGGAATGTGAACATCCTGAACAGGGTTAAAAAAATACAAATCTGCTGACGACACAAGACATGGCTTTAGATTTCAAGCTCAAAAGACTGAAGCTAAAGACAACAAAACCCAGCCAAAAAGACCAAGGACAAGTGTTAATGGCACGGGAGCGGGCAGAGCAGTCATCAGTGTGACACACGTGCTGCATCACAGCCTGAAAGTCAAATCTGACTGCTGGCACTGAGAGCTCACTGTAATCCACTGCTGGATAAGATGAGCACATGCCTGCTTTCAGCACAGACAAGAGCGAGAGACACTCACTAAAATAAATTCACAATGCTAAAAGAAAAAGAGGGGAGAAAATGCACTGTGAGAACAAACATGTTGTTTTTACACTGCCCTTCAGCATTCCGATTTCTCTCAATGGCATCTAAAATTCTGATGTCATGCAAGATTAGATCCACACAATCCTCCATAAAGCCATTCCAGACAACACTTTAACACACACACACGACCATGCACACGCACAGACAACCATGAGATGAGAGGGTTCACAAGAACAAGATGAGATTTTTTTAACTTTAAAGAAATCCTGAATGATAAAATAAAGTCAAACCAATAAATTTGCAGTTAATTGTATATATTGAATTTGTGAATAACAGAAAAAATAAAATAAAATTACAAAATGTAGTTCGATTTTCTAATATTACTTCTATTTTGATCAATTATTTGAAGTAGCAAATATGTAAACAATGCTAAATATATTCCTAATTAAACTGTCAGGCAAGTGATTGCACAAAGTGAAGTTTTCAAACTAATTTCGAGAGGAGCACGTGATATGATTGACTGCAGCTGGCCACTCATCTACATTCACTAGTTAGCCAATCAGATTAACCCCAACTCACTATAAGTAGCCTAGCTAGAACTACTCTCTTATCTTCGTTTTCCGAAGAAACCCCCCATCCACCCCTTCTCCTCCTTTCTTCTTTTACCACGGGGAGCTCTCGAGAACCACCTGATCTCGTACTCCCCTCATATGCTCTATGGAGCAGGCGGGAGCCCTGGGCTCACCTATCTCCGAGCTCAGGGTTCTCTCCCGGGACAGCATGCCAAACCTGCTAACAGTTGTCAAACAATATCTAAGTGTGAACTCTTGAAACCTTATTAATTATATAAATAAACACCAGAACTATCCTTTTAAGTGCTATTGATATGCAAAATATATTTAAATTAGTGCTCTCATACAGTTTTTTCCAACTGCTGTTTTCAAAACATCACCTTTTTTTTAAACTCTCCACACAATGCTCAAAACTGCACACACAAAATGCAAAATGCCTCACATTTCCTTCAAAATGTAACACTGCATTGAAAATGGCATACGCACACATCAGAATGAAGCATTTGCATTGAATGGCAAACACTTCTTTCATAATATAACACTTTTGGATATAGCATGTTGTTCTAAATCTAAAGCTCTTTGCTCTATATCTACAATTCAATACAATGTTCTGTAGTGACAGTAATCAACTGTGATGGGGAACAGGTACAATGTAAACACCAATCATACGAAGAAACAGAAAATATTTATTAGGCCAAACATTATTGGTGTATGTAGCATACAAAAAAAAGGTACAATTGCCGAAAAGGGGATTGCTGGGAGCGTCCATTTTGTGGAGAAGTATCATGCGGGCATAGGGTTGCCCATCATACACTTTACAGTGCTGGGCTCAGAAGAATTTCACTATTTCTATTGTCTAGGATTTAGAAAATGTTAATATGCGGTAGGAACAAAACCACAAATTGTGGATGGGTGGTAATCAAGTGTTTTTTTGGACCAGAACAGCCCGGTGCACTGTCAACTTTGGCCTATACTGGAGTAAAGCAGTGATTGGTTAGTGATCAGTTAAGAAATTAGTGTTTGCATGTGTGAGTGTGTGTGATCCGGTGGATAAGTGTAGCATTTTGATTGGTTGTGTTTGGAAGAGGAAAGCAAGTGGCTTCATTTTAGATTTCTGTGTTGAGAATTGTGTGTAATGTTTTAAAAAAGTGTTTTATGCAATTGAAACTGAGTTCAATGCTGAGAAACAGCTTAAGGTTTTGAAGATTTGAGGTGTAGTTTTGCATTTTCAGTGAGATGTTTCAAAAACTGTGTGACAAGAAAAGATTTTGTGTGTAAGCAGTTGGAAAAAACTGTAAAACTAAAAAAAAAAATCCTTAATGACCGTTTTTTCATCCCAATGTGCAACTTCTATTGTTTTTTTTAATGTAAACATCAGTTTGACTGATGTGTTTGACCATTACGCCTGCGTCTCACATCTTTTGAAATGGCACTTTTTTTTTAATTGCTGTGTGACGTTAAAAGAACTTCATCTTATTTGTGCAGAGCTGCTCATCAGTGTAAGTTCCAAATCAATAGAATCGGAAGAACATCGGAAGAACTCTGTGGTGGGGAAATCACTGCAAGGTTCTATTTACAGGAGCTCAGTGGCTGTGTTCGGACACCCTCAAGCTTTATAATGCACGTTTCATTTTTAAACCATTTCAAAGCAATGCATCTCACATGTCTTTTTAGAAGCAAAGGCGTAATTAGTGTTACATCTTTCTTCAGGAATAAAAGTTGTTAGTGCACTACACAGAGCAGCCTAGGAAATGGTCATTGACTATGTTTACATGGACATCCGTGATCTAATTATTTACCTTAATCTGAATAAGACTATAATATGATTTAGGGTGTTTTCATGATTTGAGTTTTGAATGCTCCTTTCATGTTTCTGTTATGGTACGTAGTTTGATTTATGTCATTGTGTCACTATTTAATGCTAGCTTCCTTCAGCGTTTCACGCAACAAAAGTTCGTGTTCATCACGGCTTCATATGTGATTTAGGCATTTCGTTTTTCATTTTGCGAAAAAAGTTCAACTGCAGTTAATTTCTTAAACTATGCATGTAAACAGACGATGGCAGATACAAAAACATTCTCAAGCAACAGGCCACCATTTCATTTACCAACTTTTCATTCATGCCCCTGTGACAAACTCGGAGGTACTGGATTAAAGTATACAGTAAGGACTGGTGGGAGGAGAATTCTGATCATTTCTCGCTCGTACCCGCTTGTCATTGTTATGAAGCGGACAGGAGACAGAGGTAAGGAAACGTTAGGGTGTTTATTAAATGACAACAAGGAGCACATGAAGGATAGCCAGGAGGATCAGGAATGATGTTGGGGTCTTTTCCTCCGTGGCTGGGTAACAGGAATACACGAGGATGGACAGCACACACCAGATACAGCTGACAGAGGATGACACAGACTTGGAAGGACTGGAAGACAGGACGATTCGGGAGGACCAGGAAGACTAGGAGGAATACAAAGAGAACAGGTAAGTAAATCGTTTGTTTTAGCTGAGGATGACTACGCTGAGTGGTCGCTCAGTTGTCCGCTTTCGTCGAGACGAGCCCGGACAATGAGCGACTGGAGTGCTGTGCTTTTATCTGGTGCTCGTGAATGTGATGCAGCTGTGTGCTCATTAGAAGTCAGGTGATGGTGATCTTCGTGAGTGGGGATCGTGAGAGCCTGACCAATCCGTGACAGTACCCCCCTCCCCAGGGCCCGCTCCTGAGGGCCGACACCTCCGACGCCGTGGTGGTCTCCCTCTGCCTCTAGGCGCTGGGAACTCAGGGTGGCTCTCATGAAACTCCACCATGAGACTAGGATCGAGAATATCAGCTCTGGGAACCCATGTCCTTTCTTCGGGGCCGTACCCTTCCCAGTCCACCAGGTACTCCAACTGGCCACCACGACGTCGGGAACGCAAGATCTCCTTCACTGCGTAGACGGCTCCTTCTTCTAGGAGCAGTGGAGGAGGGGGTTCCTCTTCGTGGTCAGGCTCTGTGGAGGGAAGAACAGGATCGTGATAGGGTTTCAGGAGTGATACGTGGAATGTAGGGTGAATACGGTAGTGAGAGGGTAATTGTAGTTTGTAGGTGACGGGGTTAACCTGTTCCACGATGGTGAAGGGACCAACAAATCGGGGACTTAACTTGCGAGAGGGCAGTCGCATGCGTATGTCCCGGGTGGATAGCCACACCTTTTGTCCGGGTGTGTATCTGGGTTCTTCAGACCTTCTTCTATCGGCGGTTACCTTGCTTCGACGGACTGCCCTCTGCAGATGTTGATGAGCCTCGTCCCAGACTCTCTCGCTCTCCCGGAACCAGTGATCCACTGCGGGGACATCAGATGGTTCGCCATCCCAGGGAAAGAGCGGTGGTTGGAAGCCCAGGACGCACTGGAATGGCGTGAGTCCGGTGGAGGGTTGCCGCAGTGAATTTTGGGCATATTCTGCCCAGCCCAAATACTGGCTCCAGGAGCTCTGGTGACCACTGCAGAAGGTCCTCAGGAACCGTCCCACCTCCTGAATCTTCCTCTCTGTCTGCCCGTTGGTTTGGGGATGATATCCAGAAGAGAGGCTGACGGCCACACCTAGGAGCTTGAAGAAGGCTTTCCATAGACGTGAGATGAACTGTGGACCTCTGTCCGACACAATATCTTCTGGAATACCAAATGACCTGAAGACTTGATTAAAGATATTGTCGGCTGTTTCAAAGGCTGTGGGAAGACCTTTCAGAGGGATTAGTTTGACAAACTTTGAGAATCTATCTACGATGACTAGAATACAGGTATTACCTTCTGACGAAGGGAGGTCAGTGATAAAGTCCACTCCTAGGTGTGACCAGGGACGGTTCGGAATCGGCAAGGGATGGAGCTTTCCAGCGGGTAGATGACGTGGGCTCTTGGATTGGGCACAGTCCTTACAGCCCTGAACATATTGCCTCACATCCCTTGCCATGTTTGGCCACCAGAATCGTTGGGATACTAGCGAGAGAGTATTGTTGATCCCTGGATGTCCAGTGCCTAGCGAGGTATGTAAGGAGTGGATCAGATCTACCCGGTGTTCAGGTGGTATGAACTGCCGATGAGGAGGGCATCCCGGCGGAGCAGGGGCTTCCGGAGTGGCAACGACTGGAGGAGCGTTCCAGGTGATCGGACAAATGGAGATGTGTTCGGGAAGAATCTTCGTTGGGAGTTCTTCATGATCGTGATGCTCGTGTAAACGAGAGAGAGCGTCTGCTCTTAGATTCTTGGGTCCTGGACGATAGGAAATGGAGAAATCAAAACGTGAGAAGAAAAGTGACCATCTGGCTTGACGTGGACATAGTCTCTTGGCCTCTTTGATATATTGGAGGTTTTTGTGATCTGTGATCACCTGGAACGGATGTTTGGCTCCCTCCAACCAGTGACGCCACTCCTCCAAGGCTAGCTTGATTGCTAGAAGCTCCCTGTCTCCTATGCTGTAATTCTGCTCCGCCGGGCTCAACTTCCGAGAGAAATAGGCACAGGGATGCAGTCGGGGCGGTGTATCATGATGTTGGGATAATACTGCCCCGACGCCGGTGGTGGATGCGTCCACTTCCACCACGAAAGGAAGATTTGGGTCAGGATGAGTCAGGAGTGGGGCCCTTGTGAACTCCTTCTTAAGAAGGCGGAAGGCTGCGGCTGCTTCTTTGGTCCACTCCAGTCCTTTGGGTTTACCCTTGAGGAGATTAGTGAGAGGTGATGTAATCCTGCTGTAGTCCTTGATAAACCGTCTATAAAAGTTAGCAAACCCAAGAAACCTCTGGAGCTCCTTAATGGAAGTGGGTTCTGACCAGGATAGAACAGCCTCAATTTTCTTCCCATCCATACGTATACCGGTTTGGTCAATGATGTATCCTAAGAAATGAATCGACTTCTGGTGGAATGAGCATTTCTCCGCTTTGAGGTAGAGGTGATGTTCTCTCAATGTGTGTAGGACCTCCGCAACGTGTTGGCGATGTTCGGCCTCACTCCGGGAGTAAATGAGGATGTCATCTATGTACACTATTACAAAGTGGTGAAGAAACTCCCGGAGGACTTCATGAATGAAGTTTGGAATACGGAGGGGGCGTTGACCAGACCGTAAGGCATGACCTCATATTCATAGTGGCCAGTAGGGGTCACGAATGCTGTCTTCCATTGGTCCCCCTCACGTATTCTTATCAGATTATACGCGCTGCGGAGGTCCAATTTAGTGAAGACTTTAGCTTCTCGGAGCTGTTCCAAAGCGGCTGGTACCAGAGGAAGGGGATATCGGTATTTTACTGTACCGTTATTTAGGACCCTGTAGTCGATGCATGACGCAGCCCTCCGTCCTTCTTGGCCACAAAGAAGAAGCTTGAGGCGGCTGGTGATTTTGAGTGACGTATGTACCCCTGACTCAGAGCCTCCCTTATGTAATCTTCCATTGCCTGATTCTCTGGAAGCGAGAGCGGGTAGATCCTACCTCTTGGCAACTGGGCATCTGGAACTAGGTCGATCGCGCAGTCCCATGGCCGATGCGGCGGTAGCTGGGAAGCTCTCTTGGGGCAGAAGACATCATGAAAGGAGCTGTACTCCTTAGGAATGTGGATAGACTGCTTCTCAGGAGGACTCTCGACCGATGTTGTAAACAAAGAAATGGGGTTCCGACCTTGAAGAGGGAGATTTGGAAAACAGGTAGGTGTACATCCAGATCCCCATTTCTTTATCTCTCCTGTGCCCCAAGAGATGATGGGATCGTGCTTCACCAGCCACGGGCGCCCTAGAATGATGTCCATATTTGCACCCTCCAGAACCAGAAATTGAATCCTCTCTTGATGTAACAACCCCACTTGAAGAAGGATGTCTTCGCATTGTCGATGGATACGGGTCGAAGATCGAGTGCACTGGGTTATCGGTTGTATCTGGTATATATGCGAGGACGCCTCAGTACGTAGGTGGAGTTGACGACAGAGGGATTGGGAGATGAAGTTCCCTGCTGACCCGGAGTCGATGAGGGCTGTGACAAGGAGAGAAATAGAGGCAGTAGTTATTTGTACGGTGGTAGTAAGTGGTTTACATTGTTCAATATTCGTACTGAATACACTCACTGAAGTCCGAATGGGACGAAGGGGACACTCCATACGGGTGTGTCCACTGACACCGCAGTATAGACACAGACCCCGGGTCAGCCTCCTCTGTCGTTCCGCTGATGTCAGTCTTCCAGACTCTATTATCATGGGTTCTGGTTCTGGAGAGGCTGTTGACTCAGGCGATTGGAGGAGTGCAGACGAGGGGGTGATGGTGTCCTGTTGATAGGAACGGAGACGATCGGAACATCGGAGAGAATGTTGGATGAATCTCTCCAGACCCATAGTATCATCTAATGTGGCCAGCTGGATTCGGAGAGTGGGTTCCAAGCCGAGCCGGTACGTGGTCAACAACGATCTCTCATTCCATCCACTTGCAGCTGCTAGAGTGCGAAACCGGAGAGCATATTCCTGTGTAGATAGAGTACCTTGCTTTAGATGATACAGCTGCTCTCCAGCGGCTACTTCCCCATCAGAACGTCCAAACACCTCTTTGAAATACTCCGTGAAGGTAGTGATGGAATTCATGACCGGCCCGGCTTGGTTCCAGATCGTCTCAGCCCATTTAAGTGCAGGTCCAGAGAGTAGTGATACGATGTAGGCGATCTTTGACTTATCTGTGGGATATAGAGAAGGTTGCATTTCGAATATGAGGGAACATTGTAACAGAAAACCATTGCACTCCCCCGCTCCGCCTGAGTAGGGCGCTGGTCGGGCCATGGGACTGGAAGGAAGGGCCGAAGAAGAAACTGTGGAGGCGGAAGTGCTCGGTGCTGGTGGTGCGTTGGAAAGTGGAGCTGGTGGCTGTAGAATCCGCTTCAACTGGTCCACCAGCTCTTGAAAGTGATCGGGGGTGCTCATGTTGTCGTCGTTATTGGTCCGGGCTTCTGTTATGAAGCGGACAGGAGACAGAGGTAAGGAAACGTTAGGGTGTTTATTAAATGACAACAAGGAGCACATGAAGGATAGCCAGGAGGATCAGGAATGATGTTGGGGTCTTTTCCTCCGTGGCTGGGTAACAGGAATACACGAGGATGGACAGCACACACCAGATACAGCTGACAGAGGATGACACAGACTTGGAAGGACTGGAAGACAGGACGATTCGGGAGGACCAGGAAGACTAGGAGGAATACAAAGAGAACAGGTAAGTAAATCGTTTGTTTTAGCTGAGGATGACTACGCTGAGTGGTCGCTCAGTTGTCCGCTTTCGTCGAGACGAGCCCGGACAATGAGCGACTGGAGTGCTGTGCTTTTATCTGGTGCTCGTGAATGTGATGCAGCTGTGTGCTCATTAGAAGTCAGGTGATGGTGATCTTCGTGAGTGGGGATCGTGAGAGCCTGACCAATCCGTGACAGTCATCAAATACCAGACAACAGCCATGTGTGCATCCTGATGCAAAATATATCCAAAAATGCTACAAAATGGTAATAGTTTAAGGTGTTTACATGTCTGTACTGCACTTCATTAATGCGACTAAAATAGGAATACTCCACATGTCTTAATCCGATTTCTGTTTAGTTTATGACTTTAGTCGGGTTAAGGTAATCAAAAACAGTGTTTACATGGTAGACTCTCACTCAAAGTCTTGTCTTAATTGTATTAAAATCTGAGTATTGGTATCCATGTAAACATACTCACTGACACAAGGGGGTGTGGCCTAAAACAAAAAAAAAGGGAGGCCGATGGCACAATCGCTGATGAAAGTCACCTGAGTGCCACACCGGTCTGGAGTGCCAACAAAAGATGATGACTTTATGTTTGGTTTTGGTTTGTGTTTGGACGGCAGTCATATGTGAGAGGCTCCTGACGTGACAAATGTGGTCAAAACGACCATCCATGAAGCCAATCTAGTGCTGAGAGGAGGTCATGAGAGGAGCAAGCAGGAGAAGCTCTGTGACTAGAGAAGGAGAGGAGGTAAGTCTCCTTGAAAGGACATCCTGGAATATTAATGCACAACTGGCAATGAACTGTCTTTGTATGTGTGTTGAGAAGGGGGCATCGTGGAACACACACAGAGGCAAAGTACAGCCGTTCCTGTAGGCCACAAGCTGGAGCAAAGCAGGGTGTTAATGAACACAGCCTACTGACAAATCTGTCGCGAACACTTAAACACAAGCGCACACACACATTCATATTGTTATTATTAGTGTTGTCTCATCTGATGTTACATGTACAGTTGAAGTCAGAATTATTAGCCCCCTTTGAATTTTTTTCTTTTTTTTTTCTTGCCACCGTGTTGCCCTTAATATGAAATATAAGCAGTAATAATAATAATAATAATGGCGCTTGCCTTGATGTCTTAGTCACTTGATGTATGTTAACTGGCAGGGGTTTAGAGTCATTATTGTGGCCTTTAATCTTGTTGTCAGGATACAGAGAAAAAGGCAAGTTAATGGCTTAGTTGTTTTGTAGACTATATATATATATATATATATATATATATATATATATATATATATATTATTGCTTTATACATTTATTTATTTATTTATTATAGTTTTTTTAAACAGGAAAAAATAATAATAATAATAATAATAATCGGGCCTGACTGAATGCTGTTTTTCAGCAGGTTTCTGACATCTCATCCATCAACACAGTACAAACAATCACCAAACTTATAAAATAGAGAAAAGCAGGCTACTATCTCAGTGGCTACAGCGATAGTTGAACATCAGATGATGAGCATGTTTTTTTTTTTTTAAAGTCTCAGTGTTGGAATTGTTTTTAGATGTTATGGTATATATATATATATATATATATATATATATATATATATATATATATATATATATATATATATATATATGCTTACGTGATCTTAAGACTATAGCAAGAAAACAGTTTGTTGTCCAGAGCTGTCAGAACACAAGCTCTGATAGACTGGAATAAGGGGGCGGCACAGTGGCTCAGTGGTTAGCACTGTTGCCTCACAGAAAACAGGAATACTCCACATGTCTTAATTACATTTTTTTTGTTCGATTATGACTTCAGTAGGTTGACCTAGGTTGACCTATGACCTAGTCAGGTTTAGGTAATAAAAAACAGTTTATATGGTAGACTCTAAATCAGAGCATTACCTTAATATTAAAATCAGAGTATTGGTATCCATGTAAACATACTCACTGACACAAGGGGGTGTGGCTTAAAACCATGGGAACAAAGTGAGGCCGGTGAAACAAGCACTGATGAGAGTCACCTGAGTGCTAAACCGGTCTAGAACGCCAACAGAAGATGATGACTTTATATTTTGTTTTGGTTTCCGTTTAGACGGCAGCCTGTGAGGTGCTAAACACAACCTAACATGACAAATGTGGTCAAAACCACCATCCATGAAGCCAATCTAGTGCTGCTCTAGGCTATAAATAGGTCGCTGGTTCGAGTTCCGGCTGGGTCCGTTGGCATTTCTGTGTGGAGTTTGCATGTTCTCCCGGTGTTCGTGTGGGTTTTTTCTGGGTGCTCCGGTTTCCCCCACAATCCAAAGACATGCGCTATAGGTGAATTGGGTAAACAAAAATTGCCCGTAGTATTTCAGTGCGTGTGTGAATGCGAGATGGTGTATGGGTGTTTCCCAGTACTAGGATGTGGCTGGATGGGCATCCACTGCGTAAAGCGTATGCTAGAATAGTTGGCGGTTCATTACGTTGTAGCGACCCTTGACAAATAAGGAACTAAGCTGAAGGAAAATGAATGAAACTAATTAAATGCGTGACATCCCTCACGCAGAAGGTCTTTGAAAAGAAATGTAGTAAAAACCCATGCCGTATTAGCAGCAGATTGATATGCCTGCTGAATTCACAGTGCTGGATGTTTTACACATCAATAGATGCAGGCAGTCTGTGGTTTTTGTGCCGTTTCTTCAGTCATGACTGCCAAGACTTTAAGACTGCAGCTGCAGTAAACTAAAGACGGACAGAAGACAGATGGTCCACCATAAAACACAAAACTGAGGCCATGGAGCATCAGATCTACATTTACACTCCAGCTTTCCTACAAATTAATTTCAGGAATGCAAGGTGCTGTAAATCACAGTTCGACTCTAGATTGAAAAAAAGAAGAGATTTAGAAGCCTTTAACACAATGCTTTCAGCCAAAAACAGGAAATCTTTTTTGTGTTTTGTCTGTTTGTTTACAGAACTTCATCGTTTTTGGGACTGAAAGCACATACATTTGAACACTGGTTACAAAATGGAAGTTTTTAAAACACCGCCTTTGTCATCTCTGCGTAAACACCTGAAAATGAGAATCTTTGAAAATGACGACATCATGCAAATGAATAGTACGTGTTGAGGGGAGTGTTAATTAAAGGTAAGCACAAACAACACACATAACAACGGCAGACTGTGTGCTATTGTTGTTGCACTTTTGTTTCCTAACGCTTCATCAGAAAAGTATGCATTTACTTTACATTACATCTTACATACATGGAAATTATACATTAACACAAGCACAGAGCCACGGACTTAACGTCATCAATTCCATACTGAGACTATAGTGCTTTTCACACATATAGACCTTTCCGGAAAAATTACAAACTATTTCCTGGAAAGGTCTGCATGTGTGAACAGGCCCTTTTTACAAATATCAGTAAATTCGTTCCAGCAATTTTCTGAAAAGAGAAGTTACATCACCGGTAATTTGTCGGAATGCTGTGCTGTGTGATCGCAGACTGAAAAATTGCTGGAAAAAGCGCGTTCAAATTTAGAACGCGCTAACAAGAGACGTCTACTCCAGCCAATCAGAATATTCAGACACATTCACATCCATGCTGTTTATGAAAATAAAAGCAGTTAAATATTTTTCAAATATATTCAGACACATTTAACTGCTAGATGCTTGATGCGAGTGGTCGTAGAGGAGTGCTCCGGTGAGCACCAGCACACACACATATTATGTACTTATCGACATGCGAGTGTTCCGTCATATTCATTGAAGTTGTAATCAATTGTGTAAGCATTTAGCTGCAGTTCGTGCTTCTGCCTTTGGACGTCTCTGGAGCAAAGCAGCTGCATGAATGCTAAAGCTTTAAATAAAAGTGAACCCATGAAAAAAAGCCAGGTAATTTTCCAGATATTTATTGGTATCACTGTGTTAAAGGGGCTAGTGTTACAGTGTCAAACAAGTACTTAAAGTAAAGCAGCGTTCATATTTTCGCAAATATTTGTAAACATGAATTAGAAAATGTTTTATAGATGTAAAAATTTTTCTAAATGCAAGGGAAAAATCTATTTTTGGCTACATCACTGTAAAATTATCCCAAGATCAACTATATGAATACATGTGCTGAATTATTGCAGTTTGCAGGCAGTAATGCATATACAGTGATCCTTCGCTATAACGCAATCCACTTTTCACGGCCTCGCAGTTTCACAATTTTTTTTTGTGCAACTTTACATGCTTTTTTTCTACAGCGCATTGTATTCTGCGTCCTGATTAGTGCATTGTGTTTTGTGTCCTGACTAGCTGTAGACCAGTCAATCAATCTCCTCCATGCTGTGTCCCCTGTACAGTAAAAATGCGTGCAGCTTGCCAAATTTACATACATTTTCGATCGCTAGCAGTGTAACTGAGGTGCTGTACTGTATGTTTGCATGTTTTCTCCCCACAACGTCGACGAAACGTTCTGCACCGTCAAAGGCACCTGTGGTAGCACATAAAAGGCAGAGGAAGATGCTAACCACCGCTAAAAAGGTTGAACTTCTGGAAATGCTAAAGGAAGGTAGAAGTTACATGGCTGTAGGGCGCCATTATGGAATAAAACCATGGGAACAAAAAATAGAGAGAAAAGTGTAAAAATGTTAATGCCTGTCTGAGAAAAGTGCATAAAGTGTGTAGTGAGGGGTTTTACAACCTTAAATATCTATATCAATTGTAAAAAATAAAGCGGACTACTTTGCAAATTTTGAATTATTTTTAGAACGTAACTCCCGCGAATAATGAGAGACCATTGTATACTGAAACATAGTAAGTAATTTTGGGCTTAAAAGGAATACATGTTTGATAAAAATGTATTTATTGGGACATTTTACCTTGTTTAACATGCCTTCAAAAAATACCTTGTGTTTTACAAACTCATAGGCAAGCATTCCACATCTCAAGTCAGACCCCCTAAATTTTCATAAATTTGTATGTGATTTTTTGTAATAATTTGCTATTAAAACATATATAAATATATAAATTATATATAAATATATAAATTACATACAAATATATAATTACATGCATATATATATATATATATATATATATATATATATATATATATATATATATATATATATATATATATATATATATATATATATTTATAATTTACCATATTAGGTAGCATACTATGTTAGGTATGCAATCCAATCTGACACAATGACACAAATCATAAAAATAAAGCTTCTTTATTTTGGTCTCTTGTCAAGATCAGATCTATAACGGTAGGGTTAATCCAAAGGAAGGTTGTATAACTCTTATTTTTATCCATGATCTTAGTTTCCCTCAGATTTCACTCCCCGGAGCATCTGACATGTACCTCATTCAGGACATGCATTAGGGCTTTCCCTACCGTAATACACCTAAAACGTAAAACTCATTAGTGGCAGGGAAGCGTTTTCTACCATTAAATGCAGGAAGTGATTTAAACGAAAAAAATTATCGATTTTAAGCACACCATAATACCAGCCATACAGGACCAGTCATCCTTAAACCAATCTCCATCATTGTAAGCTGCTTGCTGTTCTGTCTGTTCTATTGCTCCATTTAGATGTTTCCCACTTTTTCTTTTGCAGTCTGAAGCATGTCAAACACACAAAATGCCCAATTTGCATCAAAAGATGCCATCTTTGCAATGAGTTCACGTGTAAGTCACTAGCACTTCACCCACGTCTGCTTACTGCACAGGCTGCAAAACAATTCCGCTCCCCTTCCATGTAGTGTTGGGATTGTTAGGGTGCAGGTGAGATGTCATTTTTCAAGAGACACTCAAATACATCACGTGCGCTGCGTTTACAACGTCTATAAGTGATGTAAAACAATAAATTGCAAACTAAAATAAATATAATTGGATTATATGGTTTGGAATTTGATGTTTTATGAGATAATATATATATTTTGAGATTATTCTGCCTTTAATTAAGAATTTTGCAGGATCACAAAAAAATTGACTTCTTGTTGATTTTGCATTGGATTTAGCGATCACAGAATCGCGATAAACTAGGGGGTCTGTCAAGTGCAATGAAAGTACCAGGTAAGCTACTGAGCATGTTTGCAACAAAAGATAAGCCATTCATATGGAAACAAATATAAGATGCAAATCTTAAAATATATTACCATATGCTATGGTTCAAATGTTTCAATGTAAACGGAATTGTGCAAAGAACCATCTGGAAATTAGTCTTTATTATTTGATTATCTGTCTGCAATTATAATTTGCAGAAAAAGGAAAAGCTTTTTTTGTGTGTTTTACATACTCCAGTGTTAATTTCAGCTGAATACCTAAATAAATTGTACATGATGGTCTGTTTTTTGTGTCAAACAACACATACTAATAAGCAAAGGCACAACATTTTGAATGGCCCCTAATGGCTGGCTGCATTACTAGTTATAAACCCCGCCCCCTCCATCTACACCAATTGGACATCAGCCAAAATAATAACAATTAATAACAAATTATAATAAAGTTCTGTACTTATTTCTTCATTTTACAGTTCATCACATTTCTCATATTTAGTAAATAATACTATAAGAATACAGTAAATAAACTCGATCATAGTGCAATGACCCCCGTGCTGAATCAAGATCTCATCTCAGTTCTGGTGGGCTGTGATTAAGGATCCTGGCCAGTTTCCTGTTACCTTATGAGAGAGCATCTGTGCTGTGATATTCAGACATATGCGAAGCTCAATAATTATCCAGAGTTTAAGATGGAGGACAAGATGTTATTGAGGGTTTATTTAACATAAATGCATGCTATATTGATTTTATGGCTTCTTGAGATCCAGTAACACACTATTTGGTTAGACATCTTTATATAGAAGCAAATCAAACATGCCTTAACAAAATAAGCAGGCACAGCTGTGAAAAGGAATATCACACATGCTTTCACAAGTCATTTATAACATACTGTTTAACGTGACGAACAGAGTGTGAATCATGTGCCATGTGTTAACACATGAAGGGATATTCACATATATAGAAGTGTGTTAAGGTGATAAAAATGGAATATAGAACAAGAGGTTTAATTATTTTTATGATGAAATGTGATAATCAAGTACCTGTGTATATGCTGGCATTGGAGGCAGGGATTCCAAACTGCGACTCGATGAATTTGGGGATGAAGGTGATAAAGGCAGTGACAATGGCGCTCTCGGCAGTGTAGGACAGACTCACGAACAGGAAGGTCATGTTGCTGAGGATTCTTATTGCAGCCTTGGGGAGATCTGGCCAATGAAGCAGAAACAAACATATAAGTTCATATAGACTAGCTATGGATTGTGTTAATATTGAAAAAAAAGTGCTAAAAAATGAAAAGACTTCAATACATTAAACTTGATTTACAAGATTAAACAATAGACTTTCATTTTGAGATTTGACTATAGATTACATTTAATTATTTGTAGTTTATTGATTAATTTCACTTTTAGGCAAAAACAAAGGAAAGCATGTCAGGGAACATCATGAAAGTAGAATCAAATCTGCTTCTGCAGTTATTTACTCAGAAATATAAAAACTAATTTAATGGCATTGCAATATGAGCATTCCAACTTTAACCAAACAGCCTAACAGGATTGTAGTTCTTTCTCCCATTACGTTTTTCACAAGCTTGTATTTTTGTCAGATTTTCATATATTTCTTTGATTTAATTCATAATTACAGGTAAAGTCAGAATTAATGGGCCTCCTGAATTATTAGCCCCCCTGTATATTTGTTCCCTCAATTTCTGTTTAACGGACCTTTTTTTTCAATACATTTCTTAACATATCTTTTATCTTTGCCATGATGTCAGTACAAAATATACAAGATACTAGTATTAAGCTTAACGTGCAATTTAAAGGCTTAACTAGGTTAATTAGGCAAGTTAGGGTAACTACGCAAATCTTTGTATAATGATTGTTTGTTCTGTAGACAATCGAAAAAACATATTGTTTAAGGGGACTAATAATTTTGACTTTGAAATGGTATTGAAAAAAGTAAATGTGATTTCGTTTTAGCCAAAATAAAACAACTAAGACTTTTTGCAGAAGAAAACATTATAGGAAATACTGTGAAACATCCTTGCTCTGTTAAACATAATTTGAGAAATATTTGGAAAAAATAAAATTAAAATAAGGGCTAATAATTTTGACCAATTATATGCCGTAATGTATAATTCACTTGATGACATATACTCTAAATATCTCTATAAGAAAAATAAATTACAAAAAGTAGGTGGCCACCAATCCACTCTATAATGGCGTAGGGTTATTAATATTTCATATTATCATATGTAAACTACTCTATTTTTAAATAATCTCCAATACTGGAATACTGCGAGCAGGGTTTCTGCAGGTTTTAGTAAGTTAAATTTAAGACTTTTTAAGACGCTTTTAAGACCATTATGAATGAAAATTTTAGACTCATACAGGGCTAAACACAAAGTTTTTTTTTTTAATGGCCCAGTTAGAAAAGATTTTTATTTGCCCTATAATTTTTTTTATATAATTTAATCAATTTAATAATACAATAATAAAAATTTAATATTTATTAAATAAATATTTTAGTTAATTCATAGCAAAACATTTGAAATATTTTGTCAAAACTAGCTAGCTCTAGTTGTAAACATTATTGTTGGGTTGATAGATGATGCCATCGTCCATCACTGATGGCCAATAGACATCACAATGCTGAGCCGCCATCGCGATCCTCCACCTCTCCCCCATCGCAGCAGTAACCTGCTCGCGAAAAATACACACGGCCCCGTTTACACCAATACGTCTTAGTTTTAAAGTGGCATTTTAGAATGAAAATGATTCACGTCCACACTGGCGTTTCACCTAGTATATCTGAAAAGATCTCCGTCCGCACTATACTGTTGAAAACGCACATAACGTGACCACACACACCCACAGGCATGCGCTGCAGCATACACTCTTTGAGCACAAAACCCCAGAGAGCAGTCACGACAGTTTATCAAGGACGTACCACTGGATTGCGTCTCACTATAGTTGTTAAACGTGATATTTAATTAATCTCGTCTCTATCTAACAACTCTTCTGTCTTTTAAATTTATCAGGTAACGTGTCACATCGTCAGTACACTGCTTCTATCTTTCGCTTCACACTTGTACTTAGTAATTTCAGCGAAAATCTCAGATACTGTTGGTTGGTTCTTATTGGTTTGGCATTTGTTTTACCAACCAAGTTTGTCGACGCCATTATAACGACACAGATCACTCTGCCTATTCATGCCAGAGTCCTGTGGAAAAAGTGATTGACAGGTGGTAAATTGTGTGTAACTTATCTTTATCTATTTATGATTTGGTTATAGGTAAAACAAAGACCACCACCGCCTACGACAACGATGCCATCGTCCATCTTGATGTTTCACATTAGACACTGTGCAATGCTAAATTGGTCTACGTCGCCCAACCCTAGCATGCATACACTTTTTTCAGCATAACCTTTCTTAAAAATAAAAAAGAAATTAAAAATGTTTTAAAGGCTTTAAGAGCTATAATAAACTAAATATATGTACAACCGTCTGACCAGGTCAGCTACCTCAGCAGTAAATACATGAATACATTGTGAACTTTTAAACAAATGTTATTGTTTTATTGTTATTGTTTTAAAGGAAAAATAATTAAACCATTATAGTAAATAGAGTTAAAAATTACATTTTTAAATGAAAGTTTTATTGAGATGGATTGTTGGTGATTGGACGGGTGTTGGCCAGATTGGGTAACTATATACAAAGGAAAATTAAGACCTGCTTACAAAAGATTTAAGACCTACAACCCAATATTTCAGTAAATTTAAGACTTTTTAAGGCCTAAAATTTTGTTTTTGAGATTTAAGACCCAGTATATCCCCCTGTGCGACACTCATAATTAACAAGATAACAATACAGTATTGACATGCTTGTGGTCACAGAAATGTGAAACCGCTTTCTATGACCCATCAGTAGAGCCAGACAGAATCTGCAGATTTTTTTTGCTATTTCTGCTGAGAATTTTGTAAAAAATCTATGGATTATGTGGAATGATTTTAGGAGTATCATAACCAAAATAATTAATTTATGAAATAAATAATAACTTTTATTGAATGTTTACAATGTAAATCTAATTAGATTCACTTATTTGGTCTTATAAGACAGAACATATACCTTTACAAACTGCATTGTAAATAAATCATATGAACATTTTAATATTACTGTTGTTATAATCACAATAACATTATTGAAATTAATTTAAAACTGAATAAATAGAAATTTACACACGTTTACAAAAATAAATATATAGACTCAATGATGGGCTAAAAATCTGCTGATTTCTCGGCACGCAAATTCCATGTGGGCCTACCCATCAGCTCTCAAATCAATCATAATCCATACTAGCAGATGTTAGCGGTTCTAATAAGGTAAGGCCAGCTAAACCTAAACATGGTGTCTCCTCAGCTCTCCTGGATTCACTAGCTAATCCCTTTAATCCTATTGGTTTTATCCAAATGCTTCATCATGGCCAACAAAGGCAACTCTTTTAATTAGCAGGTTAGCGCTGGAGCACGGTTTCCATGGTGATCACCTATAATCAAACTTAAATTTGCAGCCGCATCGTGAACTCTTATCCCTCAGAGCCTCTATGGGACAGACAGGAGTCAGTACAAAGCAATCAGATTAAATGCTTCACCTAGCAATGAATAATACAGCTTGTCTTGTATCCACATCAAAGCCTGAGAAACTCCTCTACCCCATTGTAAGCGTCGTAGAACAGTATGTTGAAAGCCTACTTATGCAAACACATGCGGGCCGGGGGGAATGGAAGTAGGTTACAGTGGGTTTATAGAACAAGGCTTGTCTGGGTTTTAGTCACTTGTGCGCATTTGTCAAAGCAGGACAAAAGTCTCTCCGGGCAAATAATAATTGGCAACAGTTTAGATACAGAAGAGTTGCGATGAGAACAGTTTAAAAGTTTGGGCTCGTTTTTTTTTTTTTTTTTTTTAAATATGCTTTTAAAAGTTTATTTTGCTCAGCAAAGGTGGATTTAAATAAATAAATATATACATTACAAATTGTGATTTTGTAAATTGTAAAATCTGATTTATTCTTTTGATGGCAAAGCTACATTTTCAGCGTCAATACTCCAGTCTGCAGTCTGCAATTATTATTTTGTACTGTCAGAGCTGAAAACAATTGAGCTCCTTGATATTTTTGGGGAAATTTGTGATACATTTTTTGAATTCTGTAATGAATTTAATTTGTGCTACGAAAATATTCGTCCGTGCTGTTTTGGTTTTTAAGATATTAAAATAACATTTGTGGGTCACCCAATGTTGTGTAATAATTTAATATATATTTTATTTACCTTATTATCTAGTAAGGGTGAATTAGGAATGTGTCAGGTGACTATTGACGCCATCGCCCATGGGCAGAGTTGGGTGTAACACATTTCACAGTATCACGTTACTTATACTGTATTATAACTACATTTTTGATGAACGCAGTAATGTACTAAATCACACTTTAAATTTGTGGAATTATAACACAAGTATTATTTTAATATCTAAAAAAAACAAAACAGCACAAATGAATATTTTTGCAGCACAAACGAATGAGATTATCATGCCAATGTTTTGTGTTGGGTTGGCGGCTTCACAGAGGTAAGACTTTCTGAAGTCGTTGCCAATTTTGGTTATGACAGTTTGATGTATTGTACAAGAAAAAAGAAAAGAAAAACCCTTTATACTTCATATTTGTTTTTTAAAAACTCACTAATCTCAACTTTATTTCTATTTATCCACATTCACGTCATCTCCCAATTGTGTCTTTATTACTCACAGTTTATTTAAAGTGTGACTCAATTATTATTATTTTTTAAATGCACCTTTTAATTGCCTGTTTTAAAGTAGAAGGCAGAAATCAGTTTCAATCATCTTAAATAACATTTTCCCACTGGACTCTTGCATTCCAAAGTGTCGGGAATATGTTTAGAACTGTTTGTCAAACAGACAATTAAAGGTAATAATGTTGTGATAATGTTAATCACTTCAATAAAGAGCCCAATGTATCATCAAAAGCAATAGGTAATAATTATGTATTTCTTGTATATGTTTTATGACTCTCAAATCAAATCACTTTTATCGTCACATCATCAGCAGCACGTGTGCTATGATGAGTGAAAAGCTTAGGTGCTGGCTCCAGACAGTGCTAAATACAACGACAGTGCAAAATACACACAGTGCAAAATACACACAGTGCAAAATACACACAGTACAAAATACAACAACATACTCCCCCCCCCCCCCCCCCAAAACAATGTAATGTAAAGACAATGTAAAATTGGCAGTGTTGACAGCGATACGTACAATAAATAGGTGTACACAGTATTGTTTTAAGTATGAATTGGTTAAAGTGCAGTGCATGCTACATCTTGATGGTGTGCAGTGAGGGGGTATGGACGAGTTTGTGTGGGGTGTTTAAAATATTCACCCCATATTTTAAAAGTGTCAGTTTAAAATATTCATTAGGGTTCAACTGCAAAGAAAAAGTAATGAGGATGGACAGCCGGATGGCTTGAATGTGTGTATATTAACAGCAAATTTCACTTCACTTCAAACCAGTCCTTTAAATTTCAGAAACAGCTTCCCAGCAGTAGTGTAACTGTGGGTTGTTAATGAAAGTGGACTCTAATAGTGATGAGGATGGCGGAATTGTCACTAAGGCTCTTCCCAGATGAATAATGAAAAAACAACTTCAGCCTGCTTACGCGCTCTTCATTTATAACTTTTTAAGCTTTATCATCAATCTACAATTCCACATCAGCAGCATCATTTGGAAATCTCCTGACAGTGTTGGTCAGCAGCGCCATTTAATTAAATGAGCCTAATGGTTAAATATCTCAGCTGATAAGTGAAAAATTGCAAACCCTGCCTCTGTTTAGGACACTAAACCCCAAGAGTACAATTTTTATAATAACTGCTCTGTGAGATGCTTTGAGCAAAAGCATCAGCTTAATGACAATTTGCTTCTTTACATCACGCAATCCACCCAAAATGTGTGCAGAAAAGCAGTTTTCACTGGACAAAGGCCTCTAAATAGGATGACTGAAGCTCTAATCTCTGCTAATCTCATGTTTCTCAGAATGTGTTGAGGATAAAAATAGATAACACTTCAATATGTATATGCAAGCTTCCTGTCGCGTACATCATCACATGACCTTTATCACACACACGCACCTTTGATGTCCTTCCCAAAGCCCATGGAGGAAGCCACAGTCTGGCCTTTGCTGTTGGATTTCTCTTTCAGGACATCATCATCCTCATCATTGGATGCACTGTCTGCCGCATGCTTTTTCTTCTTCTTCTTGTGACGAGGAGGCAGTTTTTTGGGGAATGTGAACATGGGAAAGATGACCAACAGCATGGCGAATGCACACAGAAGGAAACCACTCCACCTATAAGTAGAGTGTTATGCATTAATGATAATTACTCTTTCATTTGATTTTAGGTCAGTTTAAAGAAAGGGTGCTATGTTGGTTATTCTTTCATAGGTTGGAATTAAGCTACACATGCTCTAATGCTCTTCACATTGTGATTAACCCTGGATTTTTGCCATTTTAAATACCACTTTTAACTCTGGGTAGAAGAACATTTGACACTTCTAAAATTAAAAGCCGCATTAGCACTTCTTTTTATTGAAGTTATGAACTGCTGCTCTGGAGCAGGGGTAATGTTTTTTTTACACTGCTGATCCTGCATTGCATTATGCAGTGTGAAGTTATGTACAGTTAAAGGGGCCGTACAAGGAAAACTGCATTTACCTAGGAGTTTACCTTAGAGTTCAGTACATCAAAATGGCATTCCGTGAATTTTCTTGTTCTTCCATGTGTGTTTTTAATGCAGCAAAAGACACATGTATGTTTGTAATGAGGCAGCAAACACATGTACACTGTTGAATAAGTGTTAAATGCATATTTATGCAATGTGTCATATCACTCTGCTCTTACTAGGATTTTTTTCTGGAGTGAAATGACAGCAAAAAAAAACTTCCTTCCTGCCCGTTTCAGGTATGTTAGACCCACAAAATACAAAAAACTCTAAATACTTGGGGTGTGACGAGATCTTGGGCTACGAGATCTTGCGAGACCTCATCGAGGAGAAAAGTTGTCTCATGAGTTGTCATGTTATGATGGAGCGTGAGAGTGAATTTAGCACTGAAGATTGGAGGCAGGATTGGATTTGAACCGCAAATCAAGTGCTTTGCACACATTTGGGAACCCGGGCTGCCTCTGTGTTGGAGTTCAAAGGTTGCTGTGTCCAAAAGCAAAAGCTGCTACAACTGCAGCCACACAAATTAACCATGTGATGGAATGGCATTTTAGACATGCTTAAAGTCATAATCGTCGTAAACACAAATTAAGTCGTGAAATATTCCTATTTTAGTCGCATTACTGAAGTACAGTACAGACATATAAACTTTGTAATCAAACTATTACAGTCATGTAGGATTTTTTGCCACATTTTGCGACAGGACAAGCCATACACACACGGCAGTTTGACACTATTCTCTGCACCTATTCTCTAAGTCAGTAAAGTACCACAGACACACACATCTCCTCAGAGTGTGTGCACACACTAGTCATTATCATCATCATTTACGCCGTCTGAAAAAAAAAAAAGTTTTCTTTTCATTAGGCATGAAGTATCAAATTCCATTAAAACAGCTCTCTCCTATCAGTCCATACTTCCATCCAGTAGCTCAGAGTTTGTCCAGTCGGTAGAGTTTGCAGTGTTTGCATGTCCTTTATGGCATAATTCATTAAAATAGAAGTAAAATAACAGTCATTACCAGTTGATTTAAAAAGCACCTAAATTGTTTTGCATTTTGTGATTTTCTTTCAGTTGAATAAAAATCTATTTTCCATTCATTTATTAGCAAATATTTAGCTAATATTAAAAATTATATATAAAGACTATTTTCCATTCATATGTTAGCTAAATATTTTGCAGTGTTTTGCATTTAGTGATTTTTGTTTTTTTCAGTTGAATAAAAGACTTATATTTTCCATTCATATATTTCATCATTGAGGGTTCCAAAAAATAGTATTAAAATCTCGTCTCATTCTTATCAACCCAATCTCGTGTCTCATTTTGTCACACCCCTACTAAATTTATATCTGAATATCTCTTTTGTTGAGTATAATTGAAAATTTAGCCTATGTTTCATTCACAACACATAACTCAGGAGCAGTTATGGACAGATAGCTCATTTGCTCCAAAATTGAACCTCTTCTCTTCACTTGAGTCATTTGACAAGGCATCTACTCATTTTGTAAAAAAAAAAGAAAAGAAAAAAGTATGATTATTTTGCTCGTGTATTTCAGAGTACATCACACTGAGTGAGCATTAGAGACATGTAGAGAACCATATAGAGAGCTCTGATGGGGGCACAAGAGCAGAGCTCATTAATATTCACGAACCTTCCAAATAAGGTAAAAATAGCACTTTTCATTATAAGGGCAATTCCCAGGTTTCTAAATGAGCTTATATACAATTTCTGCAGAATTTTTGGACCTACCTAAGCCATATACATTTTATGTAGATATCGCAGAACAATTTAAACAAAATGCATTCCATCGCACTTTTAAGCCTAAAGTATACTACTTCAAATATAAAAAGTATAACACTTAAGCTTTTCAAAACATACTCAGAAAAACACAGTTATTCATTCCATCTTTTGAGGAGAAAGTACGTCAAATTTTCACAACAAATACGACATTTATACTAAAGAACCTACTTTAAAAAGTCCATTCAGAGAAAATTGACAGTATTCTGCAGCATATTAGTAAGTGCAAGACTAGTGCCTTTATATAAAGAGATTCATCCAATCAATGCCACCACTAATGACAATGTTAACTCATAGCTTGGGAATCCACAGTGTGAAATGTGATTACCAATTAACCTCTTGTGAATTATGAGCTATGTAAAACATGAAGCTGGATAACCCATGATTTGGTTTGCCTTGTGTTTAGAACGAAAAAGGTTGTGAAAAGCCAATCTAATGCAAGAACAGCACTTACCAGTTGCCAACAAAGCGTGGATCACTTTGGTCAATGTTGACGATGGTTTTGGGATCCACATAGAAGCCGATGAGAACGCCTCCAAGCAGGTACCCCGCAGCCGGCCCCAGAGCCCCCATCACATACATAATAGCTGAAACACACACAGACAACCACGTTACACAACAACACCCACATGATTTTTTCATAACACAGCAGATCAGATTAAGGCCATTAATATTCTTCCCACTTTTAGTGATACTCTTGACTCATTTGGCCACTGAGTCAGACACACAGAGATGATGAACAGTGTGATGGGCTAATCATTGATAGTGCGTCATGCTTTCACTCAGTAGAGGAACATTCTGTATTAGTAGTGTTTATTCTAATGAATATACTGCTCTGTTTATACACCTGAAATGAAAGACATTACATGGGGGAGATGGCACAAGTGGTGAAAAACAAGTAAGGGTAATACAGAAGATTCGTTTTAGTGAATAAAAATATATTCAGTACAGTATGCAGAATGTAATTCAATTAAAAACCAACTACCTTTGTTCTGGAAACAAATGACTGAAATTGGTTTTCATAAGCCGTATGATTGTTCATTTTTAGAGGAAAGAAAAAAAATATATAATGCCACATGTATTCCAACTAATTCATTAAATGAGATATCTCATACGAGAGACCTGTGAATGAAAAAAATAATGACTACTCACAGTCTGTTCTTACTAGTATATCAGAAACAAACACACAGTGCTACCAACCAATGTAATCCAAGACTCCTAACAGGACTGAACAAGTTCTTTTAAGCGAATACAAAAACATACCGTCCGATTAAAGAAACCCAACTGATTCCAAACAAATGGCTCTTATGAGCCACTAGATTTTCTTACTCTTACTCCCAGGGCTGTTTATATCGAAGTTGATATTTAGCCAAACCATGTTGGTGTTTCGTAACATGTAATTTTTACGAAGTGGGTCATTAGCCCAACGTTCAACCGCTAACCTGAAGGACCAGGACAATTTAGCTTACCCCATTCACCTATAGCGCATGTCTTGTGACTTGTGAGTAAGCGGAGGAAACCACACAAACAGAGAGGACATGCAAACTCCACACAGAAATGCCACCTGACCCTGCCAGGGCTCAAACCAGTGACCTTCTTGCTGTGAGGTGACAGTAGAGCTGCTCGATAAATCAAAAAAAAAAAAGATTGTGATCTCGATTCGACCCCCACAAGATCTTAATTCAGCATTTCTATGATTCAGCCAATTATATTTTCAAAGTCAGGAGAGAAGCGTGAAGCCGGTCGCACAAGTCTTAAAATTGTTTTACATACGTAGCTCAGCAAAGTGGACACCTTCATATAGTGTTGGAAAATTCACTTACTTCTATTAATAAGGTATATTTCCCCCAAATATGTCATTTCTGTCTTGACGTATTTCTGTAATGACATATTCACGGCAGTGACAGTGAGCTGTGTGTTCACCACAGAGAGAATGCACGTGAATGATGTCCACTTTATTGAACAGAACTTGCATAGGCTGTGAATAACAGCTACTAAAGTTGAAAATAACGTTGGAATACAAAAAAATATATATATTTTTCGTTCGTATTAGAAAATAATGTATTTGATTAACTCTTATAAGAAATCTGTATAATTTCTGACAACATAAAGAGACATTATGTGTATTATTATGAGCATTATATTTTGTCTGCTTTGGGGAGGGGTGGGGGGACTGCATTCTTCAGAGAGTGAACATTTGGATTTTAACTCATGCTAGAGTTTTTTTTTTTTCAACCAATGTGGATGAGACCTTCAAACTGATCTGGCAAAATCTTTTTGATTAAAGTTTTTCTGTAAGTTATAGTTATAGTAAAAGTTACAGTTTTAAAGCTATAGTTAAAAGTTTTTCTATATATTTATATAAATTAAATAAATTACATTGAAAAAAAGATCTACCACTAGCAAATCATAAAATATGCAATGCAAGAAACACACTAAGGGCTCCATCATACACCCGGTGCAATGTGGCACAAGGCGCGACACAATTGTTGTTTGCTAGTTTCAGCTTGGCGCAAGAGTCGTTTTGACATTTTGCGTCACGCTGTTTCAATAGCAAATGCATTTGCGCTCATATGTGCGCCCATAGACGTTCTGGTCTAAAAAAGGAGGCATATTGAGGCGCATTGCTGGCGCGTTGCTATTTTGAGGAATTTAAATAGATTGTTCAATAGACCAGATCAAAGCTGGTCTATTGTCCAGCGCAGAGCGCGTTAGTTGTGCGCCTCGCTTACACATTGCTTAATACAGACATTATGTACAGCAATATGCAAATATCTTAACATAGGAAAAAGAATTAAAATTTTAAGGATAGATATAGGATATAATAAGGATATATATAGGATATAAATATAAAGGATTAAAATATTACAAAACATATTATTTTCTAGCCAACATAAATATAAAAACCATACTTTCATGCCTTCTTCATCTCGGGAGGTTTTTTCAGTTTATTCATAACAATTTGACTTTGTATAATGTTATCATTATTAGCAGTATTATTTATTATATGCATATCTATATTTGTTTTATTAAAAACAAGATTAGATTTGTCCACCTGTCAGGTTTTAGACCATATGGGGCACAGCATGTGTATTAGGATATAACAGTTTTTTGAACACACTTCGTTATTATTGTTCATTAATTCGTTTGCTGGAAATTAGAACTGAATTTAGAAATAGTTTTTAAACAAATCTTTGCACTTAACAAACAAAATTAATTATTCATAGGCTAATGGATGTCTGTGCTTCCAAGTTTCCCTATCCACGAAAGTGAAAGTGAAAGTAAATAATCAGGAGGCTTATCTCTTATTCTTGCGGTGCAGATGCTCCGTTTAACTGTTTTCTTGCAAGTGAAGCATTAAGTTTGTCCACTTACAAAGTCCGTCATGTAAATAGCAAATGCGCTATGGCACGACTCAGCTGACTCTTAAAGGGAATGGGAGACTCTGATTGGTTTATTCTCAAAACACACCTATAACTCATTAAGAAAATAAGCTCAACCCTGTTAGACCATGCGCCACGGCACAAAAGCGGATTTTTCCATCCTTAAAATAGCAAAAGTGGATTCCGACACGCCCTTGATGCTTTTGCACCCTGCACTTTGAAAAAAAAGCCCAATATCATACTATATGCTAAACTTGCTAATTATAAAACACACTAAAAGCATGTTAAAACAAATGCTAGCAATTGATTCAAAATATCATATCAACATTAAAACATTTTAACAATCTTTCTGATATTGGCATGACTTTAAAGTATTCAATTTTTAACCATTCAAACTTCTGACCTTCAAACCTGAAGACCTTAAAGGCTTTCAATGTTTGAAATGTTTGCATCTTTTTGGCAACAGTTGTTTATAGAAATTAATCAACAGATGTTTAGTACTGTCGTGTCATACGTTAAAACATCAAGAAAATAAGCTGCGTAGTATGCTTCCTGTCAGACCCCATTAGTGATTTTATTTGGTACCCGCAACAAGATTAGCCAACAGTTTTGTAGATTCAGCCTTCATCCATTTAAGTAGATAGGAGCTGTAGTCGCATGACTGGAAATAGCCCACAGGTGATAATGTAAATGACTGTTCAGTGCACTGACTTGCTTTAAAAACAGCTGCATTTGTCTATCCTCAACACGGACAGGTGCATATGCAAGGCTCGATTGCTTTGTGTTTTTGCTTTTGATTCTGGATGTGTATATTGTCAGGAGAGCCTACAGTCATCCGTTCACAAAAAGCAGCAGTAGACTCATGGCCCGTGCAAATGCCAAGGTGGTTCTGCTCCAGCCAGAAGATCACACAGAAGACAGGTGCAGCCACACGACTACAGGCCTGATCTCTAATCAGTCTCTAAACAGGAGAAGGTTTGGCCAAAGGCCTGCCGGGTTATATAAGACACTTTTTATTTGATGTAAACAGGACTACACTGGCTTAAACTCTTGTCTCCTGTCCTTACAAGAGACCTCTCTAGAGCCAGAGCTGAGAGATTGAGCCAAATCTAATATATACACACTCACACATAACAGTCAGAACAGTGTGACATTTGGGCAAAGACATTTCACACCGTGAACCGTATTTAGCAATGGTGATGATCACACTTTGAAATGCTGACTTTTGTCTGTTTGATTACAAATTCTGTTCTGCAGGGACGTTCTAATTAAACCTAGTGTACATCAGACACAAGCAGCACAATGCTGCATGACTTTTTACAAAAAATGTGACAATTCAACAGCTGTAAAGTGATGCCCCTGCTCCAATTATGATATATTCTAAGCGCTATTTCTGACATGAAATATAAATGGATTTGAAGCATTTACTTGGTTGTATCTGGACCTGCTATAGACTTTTAGCTGCTGCAGGCTAAAGGCTGATTTATCATTCTGCATCTGCATCAGCCTTATCTGCAGCATAGTTAAATACCAGGTTCCTCTAGAATACCCTCCGAGACAATAGGGAGTAAGAAAAATGATTCCTAAAAGCACAAACGCTGCTGATAAATGTTCTTATCAGCCCAAAGCAGAAATGCCCAGCACACAAGACCAAACAAGTGGCCAATATACAATAAACAGAGAGAGGAAACCAGCACAGTAGCTACCAGAAGAATAAACTGCCCTTGTCTGAAGCATTACAGTCATCAATTAATTAATCGATTCAAGACATTTTATTAGTGATTCTGTGGCACCAGGCTTTAGGTTTTTACTACACTGCATAAGCAGATGGAAATTAGCTCTAATGACCAACTGAAATGTGAAGAACGAGTTCTCAAATCAGCGTGGCATGTCATTACACTAATGCTTCAATGCTAATTCACTTTAACAATAACAAGTGCTCACACTGAACATAATGAATATTAGAAAAGACTAGAGGAGAATCCTCTAAAGCCCTGCTTAATAAAGTTTAATCTTGTTTAAAATGTTAGGTAATTGAGTAACTATACACTGTATAAATAATTTGATCCCTTTACTGAAAAGAATTGACCTCCTTAAATGAATGTGGGGATTGAACCAGTCCAATAATATTCACATAATTGTGGTGCGAAATGTGGTCATGAAGTGGCAGATATAGCCTTGATAACAATACAAAAACATGTGGTGCATTTTTATTGTGTAAAGAAATACTGAGCATGCCAGTCTATGAGTGAGGGCCGAGCCGAGAGCTTTGAGCCAGCTTTGAATTCTTTGGCACAGAAAACATTACAGAAATAGACTCTGTTTGATGTTGTGAATGGAAAAAAGCCTGTTTTAGCTAAGGAGTAAAAATTACAAAAGGTAATCTGTGAGATTGAAGTTAAAAATAATATATAATTGCATTAGTCGCATGATTTCCTAAACATAAAAAAGTCACAAAATAAAAGGTTATTGATGGATCCATGATGAATTTTTTAACATTCATTCATGGAATCTTTTCATGCTACAAAGAAAAACAACAAGATTTAATTAAGGCTGTTAAGTTAAACCAAAAATAGTTGCTCTCTTTTCACTTTCAATTTAGTTTTAGTCTAGTTTTAGTCTTCTGAATCATTTTAGTTTTAGTCAACTAAATTTCATAATATTTTACTTGACTAAATCTACTCTAGATTTAGTCAACTCTAGATTTAGATAATCACGGCAGACGCAGACAGCGCATGAACCTAGTGCGGATAGTACTGTAACAGTATTGAAATTACTTCTATGAAATAAACATTTTAAATGCCTGGGTAAAAAAAAGAGCCTTTTTTTCTGCTTTGAACACAATGGCTGTATCTGAAATCACATACCTCCATACTATATATGCTAAAAACATTATGCGAGCCGAGTAGTATGTCCAAATTCAGAGTTCGAAAAACAGTATACGAGTACCCAGTACCCAGATAACCTACTACCGGCAAGATTCTGAAGTGCTCATCCGATGGATGCTACTCTATCTCATGATGCACCATGAGAGAATTCATGAATAGGAGTGAAGCATGTATGTCACGTGATGATGACAAAATGGCATCCATTCGTGCTACTCACATTCCTTTTGTATAAAACGCACTTTTCTATCGGTTGAGTAGTAAATTCAAATTCAAGTGCAGTACCTACTGAGTAGTAGGCAGTTTCAGAAAAAGTCATTCATTCATTTTCTTTACGGCTTAGTCCCTTTATTAATCTGGGGTCACCACAGCGGAATGAACCGTCTACTTATCTAGTATATGTTTTACACATCGGAAGCCCTTCCAGCTGCAACTCATCACTGGGAAACACCCATACTTCAAAAGCAGTCAATATATTTTATTTTGAGAAACATTTAAAATACTTTGGAACAGTAAATGTCTGGGTAAATAATTCAATTGAATCATTGCCTTCTGCTGTCTTCATTCGTTTCAAAAACACAAATTTCTTTACAATTTAAAGTGGCGTCTTTGGTTATTTTTTCTGCTGGAGATACTGTCATTCAAAAAAAAAAAAAAAAAAAAATTCTTATAACAGAACATTTTGGCGATTTTAAAACCTTTACTTTTCCAAACCACTGTATACCTTGAAAGCGTTTTTTGTCCTGGGCATAATTTGTGATGGAACAAGCCAGATCTGGATCCAACACCTCTGAAATCTGATCTGGCACCTCATTTTACAGATCCCCCACCTCACACTGCTCTTCACTTTCTTCCGTGACTCTCCAACCCTCTTCACTTTCGTCCGCGACAAAATCCACCCCCCACCACTCTACACTTTCATCCGCGGCCCCCTACATCCCCCCCCCCCCCCCAGCTCTTCACTTTCGTCCAACACCTCTCCCTCCTCTGATAACTCATGAAATCCGTTTCCCTGATCTGTTCCAGGACCTCGCAATTTACAAATTAAGCACTGCTAACGCCTACTTTGACATCACACTTATGGAACTTTTATTTTTATTGTGAATACATAAGGCATTTCTCTGTACCAAGTATGCAATGTTTGGCATTGGCAAGTTCAACTGAGGAGACAAGTCTGGTAACAGCAGCATTCTTTATGACAATCCCCGCCATTGCTACTTCAATTATTCTACTAATGTTCATTTATACTATGTATATTATAGTTTTATTTAACAATAAAACTAAAAAACATTTTCATTTCATTACAACAACATCTGACACTATCATAAATGCAATTTTGTTTGTTTTAAGTTAGCAGTGAAAGTATAGCAGTGAGTAATCTTTAGTTTACTAGTGTATGCTAGTGAATTTTAAAAACAAGCAGAAAAAAAGCATGATTTATGTAATGTATAAATGAATATAGATTATGTAAGATACTTTATTTGTTTTGAATGATATTTATATTCTTTCCCAAGTTACTTGAATGTATTTGTGTGTGGGTGACCCTTCTGACAATTTTGATATAATGGTGTATAAACCCTGTGATACCCTAGCTTGTACTCCTCTAACAATGTCAGGAACTTAAAATAAGCCAGTTCAACCTACCTGGAAACAGAAAATAGATTAATAAAACCCAAAATTTGCTTATCGTACATACAGAAGACAAGTTATAAGCTCAACAGCTTTATAAGCATTGGATCCAGTGGCAGATGCCAGAAGCACTGGCTGAGATAAGGATACTCTCAGCATGGTACAAGTGCCAAAGGGCCGCTGATAGTCTGTAAGACACATCACTGCTTATATAGTACATTTTCAAATAGGCAATATCTCTATAATTAAACTGATGATATTTCACAAGAATTCAAGCACAGATATGAACAAATAAGGTGTGTCCAAAATTCGACTACACATTAGCATTTTGTAGTAGTAGTAGTAGCAGCAAAGCCTTCCCTCTGAAAATTCAAAAATTTCCCCCCAAAAATAAACAAGAGCAATTGAAATACCCAAATAATGCACTTAATTAACCCTTAAAATAAAGTGTGTAATGAAGACCACTTCATGTGCACAATGCTTCGCAAGTAGCGTATTGGGTGCTGAGGTTGTATTACTTTATTTTTGATTGAGCAAGCTAAATTCTTCCACGCAAGTTATTATGGCACCTTCCAATGGTGACTGAGGTTGTAATCATGATAGGTATTATTTGGTAGTTTGGTTGTTTATTTCACTAACTTGGTAATCATTATAGTCACGTGGGAGACTTCCATCTAGTAAAAAAAAACAGTGCTCCATTAATGTATAGTGTATCATTTGGAATGCAACTGTACTGAGAACCACACCCATTCAAATTAAAGCCAATCACAAAGCAGCAATTCAGCTGTGATCTGCTCAAACTGAGCATCAAATTAGAAAAGAAAGGTGAGTTAATTGACTCCCTATCCTTACAGCTAATTTGAATATTGCTCCAGGACAAAAAATTGTGTTGATCAAGACAAGACGTTCATTCATTAACCTAAAACCATTGACAAGCGAACACAAAAGCAGCTTTCGAGCTCATAGAGCCAATCCATAATCATTAACTTAAGTCCAACGCCAATTGATCACCTATATTATTCATCATTACCAGTCTACGTACAAGTCACCTCAAATGTCACACAGGTGAGCATACACATATTTCATCCCTGATTGTGTAACTGCTTTGTTTGGCTCAATTGATCACGTTAATAGCGTTATGCGTGGACGGAGGGTGAAGGAGGGTCATTTAATTGGACAACCTTCAAGGTTGCTTGTTGCCTGGCAGAAATCCAAGGTAGATTTTACCTTAGCCCAATGTGCTTTTTCTCCTCCTTCCTAGAAAGGACAGAGGCGCTTGCTGAGGAAGAAAACATGCTGGCTGTGCAATACCAAAGCGTTATAATCAACGTCAACAACTGACGTCACAAACAGAGCATGCTTCATGAATTTCAAATGAACCTTTGCTATGAACTGGACACATCACACATTCTCAGCAAATTTGTCGCAGAATTAGTCAGTCGACACAAATGAAGTGTTGACAATGTGCTCTCAAAAACATTTTAAAGCATCCAATTAGATAACTGAAAAGTGGAAAAGAGAGCTGAAGGACATTTATACTGCAGCTGTGCCACAAATGTGAAGCACGAATACTGCAACACGCATCAATGACATTCAAGGACATCTCTTTTTATCGAATAAAATCCAAATTTTAACAGATTATGTAATGATAAAAATGTGTGCGTGGACAACGTGGACAATATATACATACACATATAGATATTTACAAACCTAAACATCTAAAATGTTTTGGTTATTCTAAAATCGCTGAGCCACAATTCGTCTTCAAAGTGGTTTGGTAAATGTTTCATGTGATATTCTAGGTTTGTGTATAACTCATTCATTCATTTTATTTTCGGCTTAGTCCCTTTATTAATCAGGGGTCGCCACAGCAGAATGAACCGCCAACTTATCCGGCATATGTTTTACTTCCAGCTGCAACCCAACACTGGGAAACACCCATACACATGCACTATTGTCAGTTTAGCTTATTCAATTCACTTGTACCGCATGTCTTTGGACTGTGGGGTGAAACCGGAGCACCCGGAGGAAACCCACGCGAACATGAGGAGAACATGCTGTGCATAAAGTCTAATTTGTATATTTAGATGGAAACAGCTAGTCACTTTTTTTGGTGACAAAAAGCTGACAAAGATTAACCATAAGCTGATATTGAAGCAAAAAATAAAAATGTTATTTTGATCAATAAATAATAATTCCTAAACAAGTATTGCATCTATTACCACTATTGCTATACTACTACTAGGGGTGTGACGAGACGCTTACTCCAAGAAACGAGACACAAGATTGGGTTTATAAGAATGAGATGAGATTTTTATACAGTTTTTGAAATCCTCAATGATGAAATATATGAATAGAAAATAGTCTTTCATTCAACTGAAAAAAATAAATATTAATAATCACAAAATGCAAATCTATTTAGGTGTTTTTTTCTAAATCAACTTGTAATGAATGTTATTACTTTAATGAATTCTATGCTGTACAGAACATGAAAACACTGCTAAATATTTTGCTAATATATGAATGGAAAATAGAGTATATATATATATATATATATATATATATATATATATATATATATATATATATATATATATATATATATATATATATATATATATATGAAATGGCAAAATATTAAAAAATATATAAATAAAAAGCATTTTTAGCATTTGCTAGGTGCTTTTAAAAAATAGACCTGTAATGAATGTTATTTTACTTCTATTTTAATTACTTATGCCATAGAAGACATGCAAACACTGCAAACTCGTCAGTGCTAAATTCACCCTCACGCTTCATCATAACATCACAACTCAAGAGACAACATTTGCCTTGACAAGAAATCTCGTCGCGATTTAGTCAAGAGATCTCGTCACACCCTTAACTACTAATACTCCTACTAATAAAACATTAAAATTTTGTACATACCTGTAGATACTTACAGTTTAAAAAAGTATACATTAGCACATTATAAGATAGTATACTAATATAAAAAAAAACTGTTTAGCATAACAGTGTAAATATAAGTATCCCTATATTTTTTAAACAAACATTAATTAACGCTTAAGAACTGGAACCATACATTTATATTAGATTCATAAATGAGTTTACAAGCACATGCTAGGTCTCTATAGAGAAGTGCAGCTGTGTGTGTTCTCATTTCCTATGTGTAATGGATATATTAACAAGGCTTGTTTCATAGTTCAGGGAAACACTCACAAGGGTTGCCTGAACTGCTCCCAATGCCCTCAACTCATGAAGATTTGTTATCTCCACAGAAGAAGATGAGGGCGCAAACACCTTTCATGCTAAATGAGCTATACATCCCCAGTGATGAAAACAATTAGAGAAAATTAATCAATTGATTTCATAGCATAACAAAATGAAAGTCAGCTTGCGAACACTGTTGTGAAAGAGGTTGCACAAGGTGAAGTCCATTCACTAGAAATAATTAATAGCCCTTAACAGCCTGTAAACAACGGAGCATGAAGCATATGATGAAATAAAACAGCGCAATGTCCCCCGAATGTCACCGATTGTGCCCTGTGGGGGATTCATTGCATGACTTTTGTTTTTTTTTTCTTGTTCTGTTATGAACATGAAGCTGATTAAATATGGGCATGAGTTGTATAATCTCACACTGGGCTCTAATGAAGCCTCGTTCCCCAAGAGATTTGGGCTCAACAACAGCAGCTCACAAAACAGCCTTCAGTGGGGGTGAAGTGCAGAAGATGAGTTCAGAGAAAGCCTTTCAGCCTTTTTGTTGTCACGATAGAAGTGATGTAACCACTGAAAAGCAGCATTCAATGTGAAACACAGCAGAAAATGAATTAAAAACCTGTCATCATTCACTCGTCCTCATGTCGTGACTCTTCTTTCAAAGAAAAACATGAATTGACACATTTTCATTAATCTGAAAGACTTCTGTCCTTCCACTGAAACCCTGTTCATACAAAACTTTGATGGTTTATATGGTTTTTTA
>NC_079458.1:22282431-22422431 GCF_903798145.1 Danio aesculapii
GGTCCAAACTATCTTTTACACCCCAAGTAATTCAATTAAAAAATAAAAAGTATTCTAATTTAAATTGAGGATTAAGTGTAGTTCTATTTATATTCATTTGTTGTCTGTGTGGGCATACCGATACTTTCTGTACAGATAGATACAAACATACTTTCCCTATGGGATAAATAAAATGCATAGCTGAAATGTCAAATACATTATGTAGAATTAAAAATTTTCAAGTAAGTGTCGAAACATTTGTCAAATATATTTTAGCCTTTTCACAATTTTGTTGATAAACCTTTTCCCAGTGTTGGGCAGAAGCTGGAAGGGCATCCGCAGCGTAAAACATATGCTGGATAAGTTGGCGGTTCATTCTGCTGTGGCGACACCTGATTAATAAAGGGACTAAGCTGAAAAGAAAATGAATGAATGAATAAATGGATTAATGTTGATAAACCTGCATATGTACATCTACTGACAACATACTGCAGCATGAAACAGTAGCTATGTTTCCATACAAAAATGCAAATTTAATTCATGTGTAAAACTGGAATATCGAATAAAAGACGTACGAATAAAGCAGCGCTTCCATCCAACGAGTCAAAGAGAACAAAACCGCCACTTCCTGATTAACTGGCACCAAATATCAACAGTAAAAATGGAATTTGTTGCGGGAGGATAAACTGCGTCACGCTTTTCCTTATTTAATAAATGACTTGCGCCTCAGAAGACAATGGCATCACGCAAGTAATGCGTGATGGCGTTTGAAGGTGTGAGACGCGGAACACAGACGCTCTTGACAATTCTGGAGGTCATTAATAATATAATAACACAAATACTGAAATGATTAAAGCATTTTAGAATGACCAAAATAACATTTCAGAGGTTTTACAATGTGCTCAGCCTGCTGGTTGGTCCATTTTCATACACTTTTATAAACACATGATAAAGTGAAAAAATTCACATGACTTTAATGCGCATACTGGAATTTGTTTGGAAAAAGTGTTTCCATTTATGCGCATTTTACTCAGTTATGCGCACACGTTTTTTATGTGCATTTTCAAAATCTATGCGAATCTTGGTGTTTTCATCAACTGTTTAGTTATGTACATATCCAAAATGCGCATACAAATAGGTGGATGGAAACACAGCTAGTGAACTCAAATTGATTTATTACATGATTTATTTTTAAACTTATGAAGTTTCTATGTTTTTATATAACAAATAAAAAGGATAAATGAGAAGTTGCTGATCAAATATAATATGGTTTTAGTTGATTATACAAGTTGTACAAGATTAAATCAATAAAATTAAATGTATAAAAATTTTTTTATACATCAAGGTTGCATTAAACTGGTCAGAAGTGACACAAAATGGTAAAGCTGATCTTTAAAAAAAACGTTATCAAATAATCTGAAAATAACATTGCCAGACAATAGGCTTGCACGATTAATCGATTTTAAACTGAAATCATGATTTAAAAGGGTGCGATTTTCAAATTGCAAAAGCTGCAAGACAACGTTTAAGACAGCAGACAACTGTTAAGATTTTATATATATAATATATTTAATTGAATTTAAAATGCTGTAGTTATTTTCTTAATTTGACATGATAACTGACAATTGTAAATTATAATTAAATATAATTTATGAAATTATATTAAAATCGCATTTTAAAATAGCAATTTTGATCAGATAAAGCTTTTTTCTCCAAATCGTGCATGCAGCCCCACAAAACAATTATATTAAGATCTATTTTTTACAACTGCTTATATAATTAATGATAATAATAATAATAATAATAATAATAATAATAATATTAATAATAGTTTCAAACATGCTACAATGATTGCTAACAATATATAAAAATCAATTTGAAAATATTTGCTAATATTTTACTATGTCTGTTTTACTCTGTCATCATTTCTAGAAGCAAACTAGTTGAGATTTTTGAAAAACAGACTTTGTTGTTTTCTCTACTGAGGACACATTAGATCAGCTGCTTAAAAAGCTAATTTCATTTGCCCTAAAAGCACTTTTCAGTCAAGCTACCAAAACAGTATCAACCATTTTTGCCAACAGATGTCCTTAATGCTCTCCATTACAAATTAAACACCAGCTACAAAGTAGGTTGTAATATTTATAAGTAAAAAAAACCTTGTCTAATAGCAATTATAAATAAGTGATGCTCTTCACTGTTGTGCATTAGATAAACTCACACAGGGGATTCTCAAATGAGACCTAAAAGATTGCAGTTTTTTTTCCCAAGTCCATCATAAAAAAGTCAAAGAGAAATAAACAAGACAGGGCATCCAGCCATGAACGCTTCACTCACAGCGAGCGCTTTATTTGCTGAAGTGCTGGGTCTCTCCAGGGGCTCTGAAGCACATTGCTGACTACCTTCACCGTTTCTGCTGATTCTGATGCAAACGCGAGGAACTCCGAGCGATGCTGACAGCAACATTCACTACAAATCTGAAACAATACTGCTGATGTTCCCCGTTCTGCCGTAAACTGAAGATCACGGCAGGAATTGCCTTCATTAAAATGCTTGATCGCTGACAGGAATTATGCAACTGACTTTCAAATTGCATTTTCTGTGTTAAGTGGTGGGGAAATAAGAAATTTGAGCTGAAACTGTGGCCTTTGGTGATTCACACAAAGGAAGAAGACATAATGAACATAATTTAACGAATGTTTGTTTACGATGAAGAAGGAGGATGAGTTTGTTGCATATTTATTCAAACGTTCTTGTGTGTGATCGCAGGAGTGTTATTAAGTGAAATCAAAAACAAAAACTTAGGATGTGGCAATGCGGTGGCGCAGTAGGTAGTGCTGTTGCCTTACAGCAAGAAAGTTGCTGGTTCGAGCCTCAGCTGGGTCCGTTGGCATTTCTGTGTGGAGTTTGCATGTTCTCCCCATGTCGCGTGCTTCGGTTTACCCACAGTCCAAAGACATGTAGTTCAGGTGAATTGGGTAAGCTAAAAAATTTGTCCGTAGTGTGTGAATGAGAGTGTATGAGTGTTTCCCAGTGATGGGTTGCAGCTGGAAGGGCATCCACTGCATAAAACATGAGCCGGATAAGTTGGTGGTTCGACACCTGGTAAATGTGAGCGTGATATATTGCATGCGCATCCCTTCCTATTCACGCAATGAATCCACGCACCACAATTTAAAACGAAACTGAGTGAGTGAACAAAACTATATGTGAAGGTCCCCTTTTTTTGTTGAATCACAATATCAGACCGGTGCATTGCAAAACCCTGCTTGCGTTTGAATTTAAATTAAATAAGTACTTCACGGGGCCGATCAAAGAAGTCTTGTGGGCCACATGTCTATCTAATTACTGTCCTAATAAAGGCAAGAAGGCCAGAAATAAATCTTAAAAAATAAATAAAAATAATTGGTTTAAGTCTAACACAACCAGTTAGAAAGTGAACTTTTCAATTCACAAATTTCCCCTTTTATAAAAACGATAGTAGGCCTAAAAATCCAAAGCAATGAAATATTGGTGCTAGCTTTCATCAGACAATATATCTAAGGCAAAAAAAAAAACAAAACAAAAAAAACATGGTACCCTGTAGTTGATTGATTTAAGACCAAATGGGAAATTAGAAGCATGAGTTTTAAAGATATTTAGGCTCTTATTTAGGAAGTATTGCAAATGTGTGTTTTTTTTTAGCCTGTTTATGTTATGTGATCAATTAGCTATGCTTGTACGCCTACTTTAGTCAAATAGAAAACATTTAGGATAATCAAATATAACTCAAATTGTGGAAAATTAGATAATGATATTAATTAGCAAATTATTATTATTAATAATAATAATAATAATAATAATAATAGCAAAAAAATATTATTAAGAAAATAAGGCCCTTGGGTTTTCTTTAGCCCCAGGGCCCAATATGTTCTTAATCTGGCCCTGCCACTAATAAAGAAGGAATCAAGGCTATTTTGTGGGCTGTTTGAATTTAAACCCATTAACAACTACATTTGTTATCATTCACTTGCGATCAGACTGATGAAACTACTACCTTAATCTTAATCCAGGTGTAAATTGGGAAAATAACCTCTTTCATCAAAGTGTCTCCTCAGTATAAACTGTGGTGTGGGAGTCTCCAGCTGCAGATTTCAATATGTAAGCTTTCAAGGGACCCCCGTCTTCCTCCTACATCCTGAAGTGGCGGTAAAACTGCTGATGTGCTCCACATGGACCTGACCTCCTGTTCCACAGACTAATTGCCACCTTAATGTTTTTTTCCGCTTTGGATCAGACCGCCAAGAAGTGTATAGGGCACAGTTGACACTTTTCTGTAAGGTAAAACAGGACTTGAAACCCAGGAGAAAAGTACCCACTAATACAGGGGTGTTCAATTAATTTTTGCACGGGGCCACATTCGACTCTGGGCTGGTTTTAAAGGGCCAGACCATTACAGTCAAAAAAAAAAACATTCTGTGAAACTATTCTGAAACTGTTAGATCAATTTTACAAAAACTATGCCACAGGGTTGTTTGTTTGATTGCTTCACCTTCACCTTAATTTTTATTTGTTTATTCATTCATTTATTCATTCATTAATTTATGCATTTATATATATTTTTATGTTTAGTGAGAGAATTCTAGCTTGTTTTGGGCTTAACATATGCACTGAAGTTATGTTGAATGTGAGGTGGATATGTATTGTAATGATCAACACCGAGAATCTGTATCTGGATTTGTTAAATCATTAATCCGAGGTAATTAGTCTGCCGTTATTACTATGTAATTCCATACATAATGTGAAACTGCCTAGTCTGTTCCAGTCACATGACTCGTAGTTCGCTCGCAGCACTCTGAAATGTTCAGATTTTTTCAACTTGCGACACCTGGAAAATGTGAGAGTGACATATTGCATGCGCATCCCTTCCTTTTCGTGCAATGAATCCACGCACCACAATTTAAAACGAAACTGAGTGTGTGAACGAAACTATATGTGAAGGTCCCCTTTTGTTGAATCACAATATCAGACCGGTGCATTGCAAAACCCTGATTGCGTTTGAATTTAAATTAAATAAGTACTTCACGGGGCCAATCAAAGAAGTCTTGTGGGCCACATGTGGCCTGGGGACCGTAAAATGCTCAGGTCTGCACTAATATAACCAAATGCAATGTAACTTATAAATACAACATTTTGTCTATAAAGGTGAAAAAAATAAAACGGAAATTCTTTCAGTATTTACTTGACCTTCCCTTGCTTTAAACTGATATCCAATTCTATTTTTTCCACCAAGGAAACACAAATATTATTATTATTTTATTTATATATTGTTAAATTTGTATAACATAACAAATAAGATCGATCCGTATTTAAATAACAATTTTGTTTAAAAAAAAACCCCAAAAAACAATCAATTAAAATAAAAGAAAAAGGCAAAAAAAACAAACAAAAAAAAAAAGATTCTCCTTCACACACAGCACTTGTAAAATATGTATTTATAATTGAAGTAATTTATTGATTTATGTAGTATTGGAAGATGGTTTTCACATGTAAATATATATTTATAAAATAATTTATTCCTGTGATTATATTCATATCAGAATTTTAAGCATCATGATTCTAATCCTCAGTAGACGATAATCGTTTTTAAGGTATACCATGGTTTAGAGTATATGTAAGATGTTTTTATGTTTTGTTTTTTTTAGGACGACAGTATCTCCAGCAGAAAATATAAAAGATACCATTTAAAATTGTGAAGAAATCTGTGTTTTTGATACTAATGAAGACAGCAGAAGTCAATGATTAATTTGAATTATTTTGCCTGACTTGTTTACTGCTCCAAAATATTGGAATATAAAACAATATAAAAATATAAATAATATATTTATTCTCAAAATAAAATTTGTGTTCAAAGGGAAAAAAAGTTATTGTTTTTAAGCCAGACATTTAAAAAGAATGTATTTTAGTGCAGTAATCACAGCACCATGCCTAGTCCTCAGTGATCTTTCAGAAATCAGTCTAATATGCTGATTTGCTGCTCAGAAGAATAATTTTTATTTAAAAATACCTTTAATAATTTGGAAACAAATCATTACATTCTTTAAAAATCCTTGTAAACAGATTTATAAGGTTAAAATATAAATATTTTAAATAACTACTGTTATTTTGAACCTTCTATTCATCAAAGAACCCTAAAGAGTAAAATTGTTTATGGTTTTATTAAAAATGATTTTCAAACCATCAAACTAGAATATTACAACCATCTCTGAAGGATCACAATTTACAATATATCTGCATGACAAAAGTTTATTTAAAAGTAAAATGATGTTCAAAACATATTTTTTAATAAAATAAATGCAGCCTTGGTAAGCAGAAGAGACTAACTAATCTTAGTGTCTCCAATTATTTTGTTCTGTGGGCAAAACACATTATTGGCATTATAAATGAGCCTCAAGGAACATATTAAACTGTTTAAACATTCAATGTCATGACCCCTTAACACAGATTACAGTAGAATTATAAATGGGCCAGGTCATTATGACAGTGATGGGTGAAACAGACCACCAATTCATCCATAATAACCGAAACACTGCTCCAGTTCTAAACTCACAGCAGGGACAGATTATTTTCACCACTGACAGTATTGGGTTTTTCATTTTTGCGATCTATTTCATATGTTTCAAAGTTGTAAACTGACACTGAAAGCTTTATCAAACGAACCCAAATATTCACCAAATAAACACACAGGGACAGAATTCTGTGGAAAATTAATTCTTTCAGCATAATTCACTGTGCAAACCTTCAGACTGCCTTGGTTATTTTGATATCTATCAATACTGAAATATCTGAAATAACACAAGATCACTTTTCTGGACTATCAACAAATGCAATTCAACAAATCAGCCCAAAAGAAGATATTTTGAACAATGTTTGAAACCTATAACCACGCAATCCTAGTATTTCTTTATTTTTCCTATATGGATGTCAAGTGTTACAGGTTTACATCCCTACTGAAAAAACCAGCTTAAACCAGCCTAGGCTGGTTGGCTGGTTTTAGCTGGTCGACCAGGCTGGTTTTAGAGGGGTTTTGGCCACTTCCAGGCTGGTTTCCAGCCATTTCCAGCCTGGTCTTAGCTGGTCAGGCTGGGAGACGACCAGCTAAAACCAGCTTGACCAGCCTAGTCAGGCTGGGAGCCCAGCCTAAACCAGCTATGTCCAGCTTAAACCAGGCTGGTCAGGCTGGTTTTAGCTGGATTTAGCTGGTCATTTTCCAGCCTGACCAGCTAAGACCAGGCTGGAAATAGCTGGAAACCAGCCTGGAAATGGCCAAAACCCCTTTAAAACCAGGCTGGTCAACCAGCTAAAACCAGCCAACCAGCTTAGGCTGGTTTAAGATGGATTTTTCAGCAGGGATAATTCCTCAAAATATTCAACAGAACATAAAAACTCAGACTGTTTTGGAACAAGTCAAGCTTGAGTAAATGATGGCAGAATTTTCATTTTTGGTGAACTACAGTATCACTTTAAAGCAGTGGTTTTACAGCAACTTGTTTTACAGCCCAGCACAATATTGTCCACCTTGCCGATGTTTTGCTCATTTATACAGTTTTCTGCAGCTCATTCATTTCCTAGCTGATGCTGATCAGTTTAAACATTACAAGCAAATTGTGATAAAGTTCAAAATGTATGCACTGTTCGTCTGTCTTTCTCTCAGCCATGAATGTGGAGATCTGCTTTACATACTTTACCACAGATAATCCAATTTTGTCTAACTACATCAGAATACCTTTAAAACTAAAGTCTAAAGTGAATGTAAACAATAGAGGAATACATTTTATAAAGTGATAGCATATCAATAACATTAATCAATAATAAATTTAACAAGATCCCATTACACTGACATGAAGAATGTTAAGCACTGTTTTCATCTGTATATTTGTTCTGCTGTATTTATTTGTCATTATTTGTAATTTGTTTATTACTGACTGTTCATTTATTATGTTTTAAAATAAGAAATACTGGACATCTAGCCTGTATTTAATCACAGAATAAAGCATGACAGGCTTATCAGCAGTATATTCATTTTTAAGAGGTTTATTCTGTGAAAACAACTGACAGGATGTACATTTTCCCACTTATTAAATGGCTGCTTGCCACGAAACAAAATAAATTTGTACACAGCACCTTATAACTTGTATACATATATATATTTATTACCAATCTGTTCATACAATTCAACATCCAGAGCTTTTTGACTAACTGCATCTGTTTAATGTTTATCGTCTTTTTTCATATTTATTTTCATGTTGTCAATTGTCACTTTATGTACACTGGAAGTTTCTGTAACCAAAATAAATTCCTTGTGTGTGTGTGAAGCACATTTGGCAATAAAATCGATTCTTATTCTGATTCTAAATAGAAGCAAAACACTGACCTAAGCTTTAAAGGGGGCCTATTATGCAAAAATCTCTTTTATAAAGAGTTGAAACACAGTTGATTTATAATCATACTTGATAAAAACTTGTCTGTAGAAACACTTTAATTGAAATTCTCCTATTGTATGTACATGTCATTGCAGGGGGAAGTCCTGTCCATAAGCTAACAATCTCTGTTATCATAAACTGCCCTGAGTAAGAAACCACCATCTACCACAGTTTTGAATCTGCCACTATGGTGACACATAGGCATTTATAGCTCCACCCCCTTTTGAAATAAAGGCTGGGAGCACATTCATACGATCTCATTTGAATTTAAAGTGACAGTCACCAATTTGGATCAAAAGCCTAAATGAGGCAGTATCAAAGAGTTTTAAAAATTATTTGCATAAAAGGTTCCCTTTAATAATTTACTAGTTTTGTATTGTAATTTTTTTTTTAAGTATGAAGGTTTTTTTGGGTATCATATCAAAGTAAAACATTCCACTATTGTGACAGCAGTTTCGTCACATCCTCTGACCTTATGTTCAGGACAGGCCCTGCACAAAGAGGTTCAACGCGCACATACACAGGCAATGAGCAGCTCCACGTGAGGCGCTGATCAAAGGTGCTCCGCTCATTAATGGGCTTTAGCTTTAGGAATGTTATTACGAGGAACCGCCCAAAGAAAAAGTTGGTAATCCATCTGTACCTCTCTGGCTGCCAGCGATGGCGTCAGGTCATTTACCATGAGGTCAGATGCTCACTCTGGCCTCCTAAATCTGTAATCCTATCCACTCTGTTAGCTCTGTCGTGCTTTTCCTGCATCACTTTTACTTTCTCTTGCTTTTACTCAGTGATTCTCCGACAACCGACTATAAGATAAATGATGACATGGGATACTATGGTTAAATCGGGTGATTAAGGCAGAGCAAGAAACAACTTAAACTCATTGATGTACTATACTACTGTAATAAAAAAATGTTTTAAAAATGAATAAAATACCAAAGATTAATTTAGAAAGAAAAATTTGTACCCTTAAGTTTTGGCTGTAATCTTGTATTATTATTATTTTTATTTATAATTGGCTGTTTATTTTATTATATTTAATCCTATAACATGATCTTATTCAGATCGTAATTTTTGTTTTGTATTTTAAGCCTTCATTTTATTTTAAACTTGAAGCAGCATTTGTTTTATTGTAACAACTTTTATTATTATTATTAATATAATATTTAATATAGTATTTTTCCTTCACTGAAATCTTTTATCATTTTTTTATTTTATCTTACACAGTTTTATTTTATTTTGTCAGAAAATATTTATTTTTCTGTTTATTTTATTTTGTATGTAATGCTACATAACTTCACATAGATTTTTAACATATAATTAAAGATGACAGTACAAAATAAACAAAAACAAACAGAATATGACTCTGCACCATAAAACTAAAAATATATAATACAAAAATATAACAATATACCTATATAAAACTGCATTTTGTAGAAGATGCAAACCATGTGACAACATAATTAAGCTGTCCAGCATAATCTGGAAAACCCAGCATGTTTGAAATAAACTAACAGGCTTTCCGGACTAATGTATGAAGACTCTCAATCACACATAAGTGCTGTGAAGATGTGCAATATCCATCAGAGTATGTATGTCTATGTTTTCCTCCTCATGCTGGATTACAAACTGCCTTTGCTCTGATTGCATGAGCTTTAGAAATGCCTTTGCCATGACCCAGTATTCTGGGTAAGTGACAGATGATCCCTCGGCACATTCTTTCTAAAACAGCCATCTGGGCCAACCGGCTCATGCGCACTGTATTTTTCTGAATAGTGGACACAGACAATGAAGGCCCAATGGGGGCAGGGGCAATGAGACGGTGCCCAGTCTTTTGTGTATTTGTCTGGGCACTGAAGTCTAACAGCCAGCTCACATACACCTGCAGATTTTCAGTCTCGGACTCTGAAAATTACAGGCTGGTGTAGTGGATTTTCTGAGCTTAGACATCTGGGGCTGTCCATTAGATATATTATAGATGTGTTTTAAAATATGTGTGGAAATTAGAGGGGTGCAATATTTGTCATAAATGATAATATTGCAACGTATACTGAATACTGAAGAAATATTATTGATGAAATGTAAAAAATAAGTTATTATAAAGAAAGAAAACATCAAGAAAAAAAGTTTAAGATAGTTCATCATATTTAAATTATGAACTATGGTGCAACTTACATTTGTTTTCTAATTTAATATGAAATACATGTCCAACATGACACAACAAATTAATTAATTAATGGATGTTATAGAGGTGTGTACCTACACTGGTCTCACAGTTCGGTTCGGTTACGATTATCATGCCATCGATTTGGTTAAATTCGATATCTCGATGCATCACGGTGTATCGACGATACTTTCCATACACAATTTAATATTTTACTTTACAGCACAACAATTCATGTATTAAAAAGTTTAAATATAAATACATTTATATATTATTTGTAATACAATTGTGTCCTTTAATATAAGCAGTCAGATATATGAACTGTACCTTTAAAAACTCAAGTACATGCACAGAACAACATGTGAGCATTTTTAGCAAATAAACAAATGTAAATATCCCGCTTGCTTTCCGAGCGTTGTCGAGTGAGTTCTTACACCCCTATGATTGGTCATGCGCTCAACAGAAAAGGGCTGCAATTGGCTCTGGCGCTGTTCACAGATGATAAACACTGATAATTGGCAGCGGTGATCACAGCTGATGCAAGATAGATGCAGAGGAGAAAACTCGCTCTGCAGACATGAGCTCATGTCTGGATCAACAAGTATCACTGTAACAGCTGAGAGTAGAGGAAAAGTTACCTCATGCCAAAGGTTGAGAGAGAGAGAGAGAGAGAGAGAGAGAGAGAGATGCAAAAATGGAATTTTCTCTATAGTAGTAAAATCGGGGATTTTGCTGTAACTTCAGTGTCAGAGAAAGACTGTCCAGCACGCAATGAATTGTGCAGTTTCTGTTGGAGTGTTTTAATTACTCGCGCTTGCCTCCATCGCCATAGTAAGCCACCACAATATAAAGCATATATAGATAAATGACACCAGTATGTAATAACTGGTTATGATCTATTTATGAACCAGTACCGAATTGTCCGCATCTGCGTCGCGGTGCACCGAAGAAACTATTAATTTTGACACGTTAAATTTAGAATTTTGAAGTGAAAATATATGTTTATTACTATCAATATTGATCAATTTCAAATTCATTCTTGTTGAATAAAAACATCAATAAAATTAATGTAATTGAAATTCTACTACTGTAATTAGTTCAGTTTGCATGACTTCAACTGAATTACTGAACAGAACTGAACGATTACATTTGTTTTATTAGTGGCATACGGTTGAAGTCAGAATTATTAACCCCGCTGTATATTTTGTCCCCAATTTCGGTTTAACAGAGAAGAGATTTTTTTTCAACATATTTCTAAACATAATGGTTTTAATAACTTTCTTCTACTAACTAATTTCTTTTATCTTTTCCATGATGACAGTACATAATATTTTACTACATATTTTTCAAGATACTAGTATTCAGCTTAAAGTGTAATATAAAGGCTCAACTGTTAATTAGGCAAGTTTAATTAATTAGGCAAGTCATTGTATAACGGTGGTCTGTTCTGTAGACAAAAAAATACTTAAGGGGGTTAACAATATTGACCTTAAAATGTTTTTTAAAACTGCTTTTATTCTAATTGAAATAAATAAATAAGACTTTCTCCAGAAGAAAAATGTTATAGGAAATACTGTGAAAAACATCTTGCTCTGTTAAACATCTTTTTTAAATATTTCTCAAATGAAAATTCACAGAAAGGCTAATAATTCTGACTTCAACCATGCATCACCAGTTATAAAACACAAGGTCATAAAATGTTGTTATCTTGTGGGCTATTTATTTATTTATATGTGGGTTTACTAAAAGGTTAATCACTGGAAGCCATCTGTACGGGCAGAATGCGAGTGCGTATTACAAACTAAATCTCCAAAATCTCCCTAAAACCAGTAACATGACAGGAGCATAACCCAGAAAATTCCTGTTCTGGACCATCAGTCCAAAAATCCAGTCAAAACAAAACAAAACAAAAAAAAAAAAAAAAAAAAAAACTATGCGAATCCCTTCGTGCAAAAAAGTACTAAAGCAAGTCTTGTAATAAATCAATACCCCAGGCAACACATCCAGACATACTGAGCAGCAGATGTTACCGTCCACATTCAGATGGTCTCCTCTGAACTGGGGCAAGGTCTTCAAAATGAGATTAGCATAAGCATTGAGATTCTGTGCTAATTAAGGCTGTGTTTACACTTGTACAGTAGTTCTGTTCTCTTGGTTAAATTAGTCTGGGCCAAAATTGAAATGATGCTTTTTTGTTGTTCTGGTTCACTTAGCATTTAAAATATCAAAATCAAAAGAATGCTGTAAAACTCATCGTTACTGTGCTTAAAAATGGGTTTGCATGTTTTTTTTAACTAGTTAGCAATAATGAGTTTAAACAATCGTTTATACAAAGGTGGGTTAGTGTATGGTGAGTGAATGTGGTACTAATTTGGGTGTTTTTCAATGCTTATCTAAAACGATAACCTGCAAAAAGTTAATAAATTAATATTCAGAATTTCGTTAAATGTGATCAGAATGTTAATTTGAGTTTTCTGTTGATACTGTGCTGAGTAATACTGTTTTACTTGTGATTTATTTCAGACTATGCTATATGCTATTGCTGATATGCAAAGTGATCTACAATATTATTGACATACCAATATTTATTGCGATATAACATTTACATGAAGAAATTCATTTTTTAAAGCTTTTTATTTATGATTTATGTAATACTATATGTACTATTATGATTATACTAAAATAATTAGATAATTATTTTTCAGGTCTAATTAAAGCTTAAAAAACAGTCTAGGTGCAAACACTTACTAAAGTCTTTGAAACTATGAATGATTAAAAACTTGTCCCCTGTCATTAGTATTTATTTCCAACTCTCAGCTCTAAACTACTCCCATTTTTGACTATAAAAAAGTGCTTTCAAACAGCTTCCCCAAAATGGAAAGGATAAAGTCATTTTCATTTCTTAAAATGGTCTGAAAATTACTATTGTTATTTTAAACTGTAATGTGCAACAAAGGATAAACAGGTCCTCATGTTTTAGGTTTGTTTAGATGTCTTTGGTCCATGTTGTGTTCATTTATCAGTCGATATGCATATACGAAATGCTATATTTCTCTATTATTATTCATCTCTTTTCACAGAGATTGGCTTCAAGGCTGAGCTGTGGCTCTATTGTTAATGCTGCAATCTATTAGTTTAACAATTTAATTTAATCAAAAATAAAACAAAATTCGGATTTAAACAAAAAAATTCTCAAAAACAAATGTCATCGCAAACGGTTATCTGTGGCCTTCCGTTGCTCATGCATTTGCGATATAGCCTAAAACACATGCGCACTCATATTTATTTTATTTTATTTTAATTCTGGAAGGAGTAAAATGAACATATGTAGTTTACATCAGATGCACTTAGACCAATCCAGTTTCATCTGTGATGCATCCCAGACTACCTCCTGAATTGTGATTTGGTCTGAGCAATTGCATTTATATCTGTCCCTACTGCATTACGGAGGGCATTTTCGACTGCCCCGATCATGATCAGATAGATCCATCCATCCATCCATCCATCCAACCATCCAACCATGTCCCTTTATTCATCAAGGATCGTCACAGCAGAATAAAGAACCAGATAGATATGATAGATAGAAATAAATAACCCCATATATTCATATGAACTGAGTTCATTTTAATCTAACTAAAACCTGCTAAGACATGAAGATTTCCACCACAGGACTGCTAACAGCAACCAATTCGAGAGGCTTGTTGCAAAGAAAATTGCACACAGAAAAAAAAAAAATTGACAGACAAACAATATTCCATGCTCAATTTCTGCCATTGTTTTATAAATACCAAATGATTTCAACCTCTGCTTCCCCAGGCGTATTTTATGGATGCATAACTTTCAAAGTACCTCAGAATTTTCCCCTTTTTTCCTGTGACCCTTGAGCTGAGATTGAGATGTGGCAAACATCCTGCGCTTCAGTGAGCCTTATATCCTGAGGGAAGGTCATTAAGACAAAGTCACATCTAAAACCCTAGACAGGCCACAGAGTGATTAAGGGACATAAGCTGTGGCCAATGTACTGCAAGGCTGCAAATCATCACCTCACTATGTATTTATAGCAAAACAACAGGGTTTTGCTAAAAAAAATTAAAAAATGGACATGACCTCTTTCTCCTCGCGTTCAGGTTTAAATGAGCGTCCAAACTGCATATCGTGCCGTTTCCACAACCAACAACAAGATGTCTTTGAGAACCGGGGTCAGCAGAGACAATAGGTGTCTTTCATACCAATGTTGTAATGGAGATATATAAATGCCCACAGTACACACAAAGCTAGGGGCTATTGTGTTCTTTAAAGGGAAAGTGCGCATTTTTAAAATGAACACTACAGGAGGTTCAAGACTGATTGCTTTTTTTCCATAGGGGTGCATTGAATGGGCCATACAATGCAGAAGCTTATAAAAGTCAGCCATGTGACTTGTGCTCTACTTTATAAGTCTTCATACAGCAGCTCTGCGGGAGAAACAGTGTAGTCACTAAAAACAGGTACACTTTTCATATTGATCTTCTTGGTGGAGTCAAATGGAGAAATAGTGATCAGTCTTTGTGAAGAGAAATAAAGAGGAAATTAAATAAAACATTACAAGGAAAAAAGGTAATCTTTCACGAAAATGTAAAATGCTGGCTTGGAAACTATCTTAAATACAGTTAACTTGAAACTCTAAAATTACTAGAACACACTTAGTGAACACTCATTTGAATATTAAGTAACTTCTTGGCTCCATTTTAAAAATGCAAAAATCATGAGATGTATTATGGGTCATCCTGACAAGAATTTAATACCAGCTTACCAAAGTCTCAAATTCTGTTATTTATTAAATTCAATCTTGGAATCAATAGTGTAAAATGCAGTAATTACCCCTTAATTATCCCTTATTATTTAATAATAATAATAATAATAATAATAATAATAATAATAAGTTATTAATATTATTATTATAATTATTATTATTAATAAATATTAGCATTAGTATTACTTTGAGACGTACAGATCACCCAGATATCAAGAAATATGTAAACTTTTGTTTATATTGCAATTTGATTAGGTGTATGACACTACTTTTGATTTATTAATCCACCAAGACTAGGCATAGGATGATAACTGTTTTCAAAGTATACCGCGGTTTGGAACAGTCAGGGTTTTAAAACCACCCAAATTTTCTGTTATACTGTTCCTACAGTATATGTACGATTTTTTATTACGTTGTTTTCTTTTGTTTTGTTTTGTTTGTTTTTTAGGACAACAGTATCTCCAGCAGAAAAGATATCCAAAGATGCTGATTTATCATGTAAAGAAATCAGTGTTTGAAACTAATGAAGACAGCAGAAGTCCCTGATTCATTTGACATGTTTACTGTTCCAAATTATTTTAAATGTTTCTCAAAATAAAATATATTGTGCTCAAAGGGGAAAAACGTTTTAGTTTTTTTCCCCAGACATTTAAAAATAATATATTTTAGAGAATCACAATGCCGTGAAACCATGCTATTTTTATCCAAGGTTATCATACCGGCAGAATCATAAACTGGCCCATGCCTAACCAAGACATTTAAAAATAGTGACAATCCGTGCATGCATCTATTCCCATTTCTATAACTGGATTCTAGCATGCGATTTACATTTGCCACACTGGGTCTTACTGCAGTTAACCAGTGAAATCTGAAGAAAAAGAGTTAATGAAATGACAACTATTCAAAACTAAAAATGTACACACATAACTAATACATATCATAATAACATAAAAAATTACAGTCAGTTTCAGTGAATCATCTGAATTATTCGCTGTTAATGATTTTTGTAAATTACACAGTATTTAACTGTAATATTTACAGTACGATATACACACAATTTTGTAAATACACAGTTGAAGTCAGAATTATTACCCCCCCTGTTTATTTTTTTCCCCAATCTCTGTTTAATGGAGAGCAGATTTTTTTCAACACATTTCTAAACATAATAGTTTTAATAACTAATTTCTATTAACAGATTTATTTTATCTTTGCCATGATGACAGTAAATAATATTTGACTAGATATTTTTCAAGACACTTCTATACAGCTTAAAGTGACATTTAAAGGCTTAACTAGGTTAATTAGGTTAACTAGGCAAGTTAGGGTAATTAGGCAAATTATTGTGTAATGATGGTTTATTCTGTAGACTATCGAAAAAATATATAGCTTAAAGGGGCTAATAATTTTCACCTTAAAATGTTTTTTAAAAAATTAAACTGATTTTATTCTAGCCGAAATAAAACAATTAAGACTTTCTACAGAATAAAACAAATATTATCAGACATACTGTGAAAATGTCCTTGCTCTGTTAAACATCATTTGAGAAACATTTCAAAAAGAAAAACTAATTCAAAGGGGGCTAATAATTCTGCCTTCAACTGTATACAGCAAGATAAATGGTGCTGTAAATATAAATACAGTACTTTTGCTGTAACTGATTTACAGTAAGTTGTTTGTTGCCAGTAAGTTACTGTAGATTATACAGGAAATTTTTAACAGTGCTTGTTCCAACTCACTGATTAAATGAACAGTTCATTTCAGTCTGTTGCTCACAAAGGATGAATACTTAAAACAAAGCGAAAGAGCAATCTAAATAACTTTGTTACTTTTTATGTTGCAATTTTTGCTGTGTTTTTTATTTCTGCAAAATTGGAATGACTTCGCTTGGGCCTAGTTTCGCTGAACTTCACATATAATGGCCCGTTTCCACTGAGTGGTACGGTATGGTACGGTTCGCTTTTATGGCTGTTTCCACTGTCAAAAGGCGTACCGAACCGAAAAAAAAAACCTGCCATGTTTAAAATGCACGCACAGCCGAGAAATTACAGCGGAATTATATATACATATAATAACGAGCCATGGTCGATCCGGGCTCAAACAAACCTTATCGTCGTCATGATGAACAGCCACAAAGCCATGGAGTAGAGCAGAATCTACCCTGTGCATCATAGTTTTTTACGAAAAAAGGCAGTCTGAAGCGCGAGCAGTTTCGCTTTCTTCCTTGCATTCGCTGCGCGTCTATATCTGAAATAACAAACTTCTTGAGCTGATAATAATAACCTGTGCTTGATCATTGACATGCTTTTGAAACCCGATCCTGTCAGATACTGACAAACGCGAGAGTGAAGGGCGAAAAAACAAAGGAGAAGCCGGAAAAAAAGAAGCACATTATTTTTCAGCAAACATTAACAAAACGCCATGTATAACTAACTTATTATCTTCACCTTTTGGACTAATCTGAACTGGGAATGATGGAATTACTGTCTAAAAGAGGCTACATGTGCTGCTGTAAATTACAGACACAGATTTTCACTGACTGTGGGCTATATTTTGTGTTGTTTTTGAACCTAAATACGGACGAAATGTCTGCTGTGTGTAGTTCTTCTGTAATTGATAACATATCGAAGACTGTAAGAGGTTGTATGTGTTTATATATTTTCATTTATTTATTTATTTTATATAATTACAGACGTTACAGTAGGCTATTTCGCACTGTCATTGATCTGCAGTTATAATCAACTCATGTTCATTGAAAAGTTAGTAATAAACATTTCTACACAAGTATTTATGTGTGTAAAGCATCTGTTTTGTGAGAAGTGCTTCTCATATGATATGTGAGTGACCCGTACAGCTTTATTGTAGACATTTCCTCGAGCGAGAATGACGTCGACTGAAACTTTCTGTCATACACCACGCCCACCAAAAGGGTACCCTTGTCAGTGTAAACGCAAGCCTGATAAAGATGACCGGTACCAACCAGAACTGTACCGTACCAGTCAGTAGAAACGAGCCTTAAGCTATAATCGCAAGCATTTATTCCCTTAATCATAACTTGTAAGAAAAGTAATTTTGTGCTGGCTCTAATATACATTCATATGGCGATTGCAATGAAATGTATGCATACTGTATGTGGATTTTTGCAGTTTTGCAGAAATACAGGTACATAATTCCATTAGACTGGGTTCATTTTAGTAAAATAAATAAATAAATAAATAAATAAATAAAAAACCAAAAATACATAGCTCTTATCCTTTTAGTTTCACTGAAAACAAAATAATAAATGTGTGGAACTTCATAAAGGCAAGTTAATATTCGTTTTCGTGTGAAAGCTGCCTTCAAAAATTTAACAGCCTAAAAAGCAAGCGACATTGAAAAACATGCTTTTAAAAGAAGTTGTTTATCCTTTTTGGAAGGAGTGAATGCTCCTTTGTGTACTGCAAGACTCAATCCCTCTGTCTTCCATTCAGCAGCAGTGTCTACTTTGGTAAATAATAAAAAATATTTTTTTTAGCTTTTAAGTAAGCATAAATAGATACACACACGCACTCTGCAAAAATAATGCTGGGTTGACAGCAATTGATTAGTGTTGGGAACATGAAGGAATTAAGTTAACTTATTATTTTTACAAAAGTAGATTCAACATAAAACATACAAGTTGTCCCAAAAAATCTCAAGAAATGTTTTGTTTCAGCTCATTTTAAATAAGTAGTTTGAACAAACAACATGTTTTGAGTGTTTATTAGATTTTAGATTTATGAATAGATTATTTATGAATAGTGGTTTTTGTTTTTTCAAATGTTTGTGGTTTCTTTTTTGACTGCATCTAAAAAAACTGAAAAGATCATTGAACGTATTATGTCATTTTAACAAAAATGTAATAACAGTTTACGAAAATTACATTTAAGAACCACATGACGTTTATCATGTTTTTTTTTCTTTCAATTTTTTTTGTTATTAAAATAATAAATAAATTAATATATAATAACTAAATATAATAAATTTATAAAAATAAATCAATAAATTCATTATTTATGGATGAAATAGTGTAAAATGTTGTAATTATCCCTTAAAAGTTTTTTAATAAATGTAGTAGTAGTAGTAATAATAATAGTAATAATAATAATAATAGTAATAATAATAGTAATAATAATAATAATAGTAATAATAATAGTAATAATAATAATAATAGTAATAATAATAGTAAAAATAATAATAATAGTAATAATAATAGTAATAATAATAATAATAATAATAATAATAATTATTATTATTATTATTATTATTACTATTATTATTATTACTATTACTATTATTATTATTATTATTATTATTATTATTATTATTGCTATTACTTGGAGACATACAGATTATGCAGATTTCATATTTAAATATAAAAACTACTGTTTATATTGCAAAGTGTATGGTGCTACTTCTGATTTATTAATTCAAACCCTTTTAAATTTTTGTGACAATCCGTGCATGCAGCTATTTCCATTTCTACATTTACATTTTCCAAACTGGGTCTTAACGCAAGCCAATAAAATGTGTTTCCCAAAATTTGTAGCCCCAAATGCACACATAGTCGGCTTTCTTTAACGCTAGTTCTTTGTTGTCTGCCTGTCAGAGCCCTTGGGTACATCAACAAAAGACTACCAGTCTACACACTAGAAATACAACCAAAGGCAACGATTAGAGGACTCAACAAATCCCTCATCCTATTCTCTTCTAGTTTAAATCTTAGTTTCATTTCAAAGGCAGACGGCTATAGCTTTCCAAGGGTCAAAGCAATGAATAATGTGATCCTTAATAATTTAGCTTTACCCGCTGTCGTTTAGTGACAATCCCTGCTCTGCAATTAGGGTTCATTTGCAGAATAGGATTGTTTAATTTAAGTTGTTTAAATTGACATGCATTGGTTGTTATCCCTGTGGACAGACACTAATTATAATTAACGCCATAACAAGTGCTCTGATTCCAATTCAAACTCTTTGTGACATCTGTCAGAGCCAATCTGCCTGCTCGCAGGCACAAAAGCAAAATGGGTCACATTTGTGATGTTCAAGCCATAAAAAAGTCAATACACAATCAATGTCTTTCAAGTCATACTGAACAAAAACAAGGAAACATCCATTATTCACTCAGAGTCAAAGCAAGTCAAATTGTTGAAGAAATTGAAGAAACTGTTTAGCCTTTATGTTGCATTTAAGGCAGGTGATTATACATTTTTTATTTTCAAATATGTAAATGAGCTATCCCTAGTTTGCAAACACATCTGGCACACAAATCTGCACTGGACGAAGTCAGGTTTAAATTTCCTATTTCATTTTTAGAAACATTATAGGTAAGGGGTTTACAGAGTGGATTTTTTACTTTATAAATTATGTATACATTTATTTATTTGTGGAACAAAATGTTTTATATATTAGGACACATTTTCTATATACATATCCGCTGTAAAAACCTTCATAACATAGAAAGGAATAAAACTGTGATGTTAATTTAATTCCTGCTGAAGTGGTAATGTATGGTTCAATGAAGGGAAAAAATATATAAAAAAACATAATTTTTTTTTGTAAACCTTTAACTTTTTTTTAGAATTTTAAATTAAATTTAGATTATAAATTATACATATATATATATATATATATATATATATATATATATATAATTATAATTATAATTATGAATTAAACTAAAATTAAACTATAATTTATAGTATATAAGTATATATAAAGTATAAAATAAACTAGAAACTGAAATAAAAAAAACACACTTAAAAGGATTAATTCACACAAAAAATAAACATTCTATTAATAACTATTCTATTCAAATTCTCACCCTCATGTTGTTCCAAATTTCTGTGACCTTTGTTTGTCTTTGAAATACAAATAAAAATATATACAGTTAAATAGTCATTGGCTGTGTTTCCATCCAAAGATGCAAATTAAATTTATGCACAAAACTGGAATATAGCATAAAAGAAGTGCGAATAAAGCAGCAATTTCATCCAATAAGTCAATTAAAACAAAATCGTCATTTACTGGTGCCAAATACTGAAAATCAAAACAGAATTTGCTGCGGTAGGAGAAGCTGCCTGAATCTTTTCCTTATTTAATGTTTTACTTGCGACTGAGACAAGACTAAGACAAATGGCAACATACAATAAACACGTGGTGGCGTTTGAAGGTGTGAGACGCAAAGCACAGATTCTTGTCAATTCTGGAGGTAATTAATAATATAATAACATTAATACTGAAATGATTAAGGCGTTTTTGAATGACCAAAACAACATTTCAGATGTTTTACAATGTGCTCAGCCTGCTGGTTTGTCCATTCACACACATTTTCATCATAACATGATCTCTTATGACAAAATCACATGACTTTTTATATGCGCAAAGTAGAATTTGTTCAGTAAAAGTGTTTCCATCGTAGTTTATGTGCATCTTTTCTTGTTGAATAAAAAGTTGTGCATATGTTCTTTATGCGCATTTTCAACACTTATGCGCATCATGGCGTTTCCATCAACTCTTTTTTTTATGCGCACATCCAAAATGTGCATAAAATAGGTGGATGGAAACATAGCAATTGTTTTTGTTTTATGGTGCACAAAATTATTTTCATAGTATTATAAAATTCCGATTGAACACTGAAGGCATATGGTGTCTGAGGATGTTTTTTGGTATTTTTCTGGAGTCAGGAACCTTGATGTCTACGGAGGAAGAAACAGCTCTCAGATTTCATCTAATATATCTTAATTTGTCTTCCAAAGCTGAATAAAGATCTCAGGTGTTTGGAATGAGATGAGGGCAAGTAATTAATAACAGAAGGGGTATTTTGGCATGATTTCTTTCTAATAGATACATAAAAACACTATAATGAAAACACAAAAAAAAGCCCAAAATCAGAGAGGTGCATGAAAAAACAGTGTTCTGAATGGCTGAAAGGCAGCAGACAGTTCATGTCCAGTGATGTGTTGAATACATGAGAACGGTGATGCGTGTAAATTATGAGGACCAGTGACGTGGGTGGTAAAAGGCTCAGTGTTTACTTGCTGAGAAACTCTAACATGTAGCCTGTGGCCGAGTTTGGAAGTGGCTGTTTCATAAATGAGTACCGTGACATGGGTGCCAATGTTTTCTGAGGTGACATAACAGCAAAAGAACAGCCATGGGAAAATGTTTGCACGTAATGGACAGAGCGTGTGGAGGAAAATATTAAACTCGGGAGCAAGAGAAGGCGGATGTATTTAGTTTTGTGTTTGTGGGCCGTAAAAACAGTTTAGCATATAAAGAGTGAAAACCGCAATTACAGTAAAATGGAAAAGTACTGTTTGTCTTAAACATTAATTTTCTTAACAGAATTAAATGATTTTGAATTCCTTTTTCTTATGTGAAGATGATGCAACAAGGCTTTGAAACTTATTTTTACCATGATTTCATTTTATTTTTGTTGCAGGACAAATAATTACTGGCTGAGATTTAATCTTAATTAATAAAAAAAATCAAAAATTGTATTGTTATATTTAAAATTATGATAAATAACATGCAAAGTCATTTATTGAGGTGTTTGTAATACAATTATGTGTGCATACAAAGATATATATATATATATAGTGATATATAGTGCTAAATATATGTGTTTGCAACAAAGTCAATGTATTATATTGATTTAAGTCATCTAAGAACACAAGGCATCTAATGTTTCAAATGTTTCTGTGAAAACAAAATGTCTAAATATGAATGTCATTTAGTTTCCCAGAGATGGGTTGCAGCTGGAAGGGCATCCGCTGCGTAAAACATGTGCTGGATAAGTTGGCGGTTCATTCTGCTGTGGCAACCCTGGATTAACGAAGGGACTAAGCTGAAAAGAAAATGAATGAATGAATGTCATTTAGTCATGACGATATAAGAATATGTAAAATTTAAGCATACTTACTCTGACCTGTACTTATGAAGATATAAGAATATGTCAAAATTAAACACACTTACTCTGACTTGTACTTATGAAAAAATGAAAGGTGCAAAAAAAAAACAAAAAAAAAAACTAAACAAAAAAACAAACAAACAAAATAAAACCAATTATACTTTGCAAAACACAAATAAAAGAGATTTTAATACGAATTTCAGCAAATAAACACCCTTAATGTGTTTATGCATCTATTAAGATTTCATGGTAATGTTTAATTTTACCATCTCATTTAGAGAAACTCCTGAGATAGATAAGCTCTATCTCTGAACTTTAAAATTAAAATGCTGCGCTTCCCACCACCTTTATTCAGCATCAATGACTTCTGCGACTTCTAGAGGGAGTTCAAGTGCCTAAGTCTGCATCGACGCATCCTTGATACAAAGAACACATGCGGGAACTTTCACGCATCCTGCGTTCATGAGTTTTGGAACTTTGGCGGTTGATGATGACGTTACACGAGAACACGAGGACACAGGATTTCTGCAGAAATGCATATTGAGAAGCAGCCACAATTTAATCATATTTATTACATATCTGCTGACAATTAGACAAAAAAAAAACCAAAAGAGCCAAAAACAAACAAATAAATTAACAAATAGTACTCCGGGGCTTCCCAGTGATCCTATTGCTACACGGATACACAGCATGATATTTCAATGGTTTGTTCTCTGTAAATCACAGACAAAAGTAAAGTAATTATAAAAAAATAAAAACAAAACAAAAAAACAAAAAAAATAGCAAGAAACATACTATCGTATGAAAAAAATTGTAAAAAAAGGTTGTATTACACATTGTTTGGATGCCTGAAAACTATAAATTTTTTGCTACAGAATAAACACTACTGGCCATTGTTACTTGAAAAATGAACTCACTTTCTTTTGGTTTATTCCCTGTTTTATCAGAAGCTGCCACAGCGGAACAAACCACCAATTACTCTGGCATGTTTTACCGGCAAATGCCCTTCCTGCCGCAATGCAACGCTGATACACTCAATACACTCAAACACACTCCCATTCACAGACTACGGCCAATTTAGTTCATTCAAGTAACCTACACATGTATTTGGGCTGAAGGGGAAATCTGAACACCTGGAGAGAACCCATGCAGACAAAGAGAGAACATGCAAACGCCACACAGAAATGGCAACTGGTCCAGCTAGGACTCGAACCAGCGACCTTCTTCCTGTGAGGCAACGGTGCTAACCACTGAGCCACCATGCTGCCTACTACTTCACAAATTAAACTAGTGAAACCATAAAGACAACGAAGACAAAAACCCAGAGGGCCAAAAGTGCCTGTAGTTGATGAAACACCCAATAAACCGGTGTCTCTCTCTTTCTCACATTTGCACACACAACAGGCAGCAGCTGTTCCCCCTTCTAAATTTACCAGACACAGGCTGACAGAGTAGGTGTGTTTACACACAGGGCGTCCTGATATTGTGCACACCAATATAACAGAGCCTCCATCCATCTCCCAGTATTCCTCAATTACTACCGCAAATAAAACTGCTCACCCACCAGGGAGCCGTCAATGCATTATGATCAACTATCCCAGACAAAAAAAGCACAACAGCCAAAACCGAAATAAAGCAGGCAGTTACTTATTATGGTGTCAGAGCTTAATGTTGCAGAGCTGCCAGACGAAGTATTATTACTTCATTCTACCTTTGGCAACAAACTAAAATACAGACCCACACAGCAATCCAATCAAATCTGACCCCCCTCGACCGACTGCAGTATATAAGCCACAAGCACCATGTTAAGAAAAGTACTGGCCTGTAAATCTGACAGAGAAACACCTGAGCCCCCACTGCATTAATGAATTGCTATATAAGAAGAAATCACATGTTGCCAACTGGGGATTAAAGGCATGCCCCATTGATCAAATGAAGAAGTCATGTCCATAGTTCAAATGAGATCATTAAAATGATAGTTCAAGCATGAAATAAATGTTGCTTGTAGTTTGTTTCTTACATGTTATGCATGATTCACTCCCCTACCTAGTCAATCAAAATTAATATATAACAATTTATGGACCAATTCTCACTATTAACTAGTTGCTTAGTAAGATATGGTATTAAGATATTGGCTTCTTATTAGTACTCATAAAGCACAAGTTCTATGTGATCTTATTCTACATCCCTAATGCCTACCTTAATAACTATTAATAAGGAGCAAATTATAAGTTTATTTAAGCAAAAGTCAAAATGGTTTGCTAAGAGAGAGAACTGAACCTTAAAATAAAGTGTGACCTCAAATTCTTTCCAAGTATACAAAGTATAATCGCAGAAAAACTAACCAGATTTTTACGATATTGTTCAGCCCTAGTCCAAGGTCACATTTCATAAAATTCAATTTAGCAGAAACCTCAAAGACACTGGCTTAAAAATCTATATTGTTTAACAACTTCCACTGTTGTATATCACTTCATAATAAAGTCTCTGGAATTTAATAACACTGAAAATAATATTCCGTTTCCTGCACAGGCTGCTTTCACTTCACAATAGCGCATATATCTTCATGAACCATGGTATTAATGTTGCTCTGCCTGTATGTTTTGTTCTGTATGACTCTCAAAGTGCTGGTAGCTGCCTACTTGGATTTTATGAATCACCAAGGACCACATTTTCAGTTTTAAATCTTTTTTTAATGGTCTACCAAAGAAAAAAAAAGTCACCTTCATATTAAATGACCTGGGGGTGAATAATAACACTAAAATCCCATTTCTTTTTAAAATTTTAATCAGAAGAGATACTATTCTCAGTCATTCTCTGTAAGTGTCACTTATGACTGAACAGGGGTCAGTGTTAGTGTGTGAAAGTCTGTCGGAAAGACGAGACACACAATGGACCGACTTACTTTAGCTCATTAAAATGCATTTGCCTGAGGGATTTTGAGGTATGTAAAGGTTTTCATAAGTCATACTCGCTGTCGGCTACCCATAAGAACAGCACACACACACCACAGGTTAAAAGAGGCGAATGAAAGGAAAGTGAATAAGCATGTTTTGCAGCGATAAACCCTGTCTGAACCACCTGTAAAACGCTCTCAGCAATGCTAGGGAATGTGTGTGCAGCTCAAACAAGTGCTGAGGAGGGAGCAAACATTCCACTCCACTTCCTCTCAACGTACAGGAGATTTCAATTTGTCTTTTCTTGCCCCGAGTGCTTTCGCAAATTGTGGTGGGGTTTGAAATAATTGGAACAGGGAGATGCCATAAGGAAAGTAGGCAAAAATTTGACACAATAATGATTCATTTTATGATTCATATTATTTATAGCTGTACTGTATGTTAGTAGTGCTTGGTGAGGAGAGGCTTAACCAAACGTCTATTTTATGAACTCATGAAAACATAACTTTTGCTGCTTGTTCAAACTGATTATTTGAAATGAGTGGATTATTTGTTATGTTTTTTGTTTGTTTTAGTTTTTTTTTTCGATGGGGGGGGGGTATTTGTTTTTGTTCAATATACCTAAATTTGTAAAAACAATTAAGTTAAACTTAATTGATTTGTGTTTGGACAACATGCAAGTATTCTGTGAGAGCCCATAATTTTTTACAGTGTATTGAATTAATGTAGTTGTTTTACTTGATCTAATATACACTCACCAGCCACTTTATTAGGTACACCTTACTAGTACCGGGTTGAACCCTCTTTGTCTTGAGAACTACCTTAAACCTTCATGGCATAGGTTCAACAATGTACTGGAAATATTCCTCACAGATTTTGGTCCATATTAACATAATAGCATCACACAGTTGCTGCAGATTTGTTGGCCGCACATCCATGATGCGAATCTCCCATTCCACCACATCCCAAAGGTGCTCTATTTGATTGAGATCTGGTGACTGTGGAGGCCACTTGAGTACAGTGAACTCATTGTCATGATCAAGAAACCAGTTTGAGATGATTCTCACTTTATGACAGTTATCCTGCTGGAAGTAGCCATTAGAAGATGGGTACACTGTGGTCCTAAAGGGACGGACATGGTCAGCAACAATACTCAGGTAGGCTGTGGTGTTGACACGATGCGCAATTGGTACTAATGGGCCCAAAGTGTGAAAAGAAAATATCCCCCACACCATTACACCACCATCACCAGCCTGAACCGTTGATACAAAGCAAGATGGATCCATGCTTTCATGTTGTTGATGGCAAGTTCTGACCCTATCCGAATGTCGCAGCAGAAATCGAGGCTTATCAGACCAGGTAAAGATGTTCTATCGGGGAGACGGGAGGGGGGACGAGCGCGCTTCGGCACAATTCAAGGCAACTGTACTTACTGTGAGTACGACACTCAATGCACTTCAGGTGGTGCAAATGGTGATCAATACACTGACTTTAAGTCTGCAGCATATGTACTTTATAATAGGGGGGAGTTTACTCCACAGACTGTGTATGTTCATGTTAACTGAAGCATTATGAACCATCACAAAGCCCGATAAGTTCTTTAAAAGATGCTGTCTGGGAGTGTGTCCAGCTGGGGGTTACAGTCAGATGGGTGGTGCCCCACACAGAGGGTCCATCGCTGCCCCACTTACTCACCAAGCTGAAGATAAAGGGGTGTTCTAATAAAATTCAAAATCACTGGTCTGTCACAGTTAATCTTGCAACTAAAGCAGCTTTGTTTTTGTCCAAACCCGTCACTATGCACACTCTCAACATGCTTACACGGTTACCATGGTAATGAATTCACATGCTCATGATAACTTGATGCTGAATAAAACCAAAACAAAGAGATTTCTTTAATACTGATGGCACCCTGTTTTACGCATGGAACAGTTTCTTCGATGCAAGTCTCTCTAAACACAAGTACAGCTAAAAGGACTTCATATAAATTCATCAGCACGCTCAATTGCAGGGTGGAAGGAATGGGATTTGGAAAAGATTACGGATAAAGGTATATGACAGAGGAAAGAACAAGGGTCATGTGATCAAATACCCCTTGACTTGTAATGACGCCTGATTCAGAGCCAAGATTAGTTTTTGGTTTTTTCTAAAAAATGTAAGCAACCATTAGAAAATGATCAGTTTCACTTGATTTACTGGATTCAATAGGTACGAGTTTTGTTTTAATCGTCTTAAATCTAATTACATATCTTCCAAATAAACATTGTACAATGGAGCTTTTTTTTTAAGCCAATGACAAAATGTCAAAAGTACTGTTTTCATTTCTTGTAATTGAAATTCAAGGTTATTTTGAGCAAATTTTAAAGTTGTAACTCTTCTGAAGTTAGAACAGTGAATTGGTGTTGTGTAAAATGAATAAAAACTATAAAAATATATTTAAAAAAATGAAAATATAGCATGTTTTTGGTATTTTGACCACCTGTCAATTTATGATCTACATGACTATAATTTGAAATATAGAGATTCTAAAATTTGTTTGTAAAACTAAACAAAATATGCACATATATACAGTAGTCAACATTTAAAGTGGATCAAAAAAAGTTTCTCAAAATTGTCCCAAGACAAAAATGGGTGTTGTTCAATACTTTTAAAGGATTTGAACCACTTCAAATATAGACTACTGTATATCAGGCCTGCTGAAGATATTCGCCTAATTTTCTTTAAATTTAATAGTTTAAGGTTTAATAGTGACATCTTAAGCACTATTTTTAGCTGGATTAGACTGTCAGGTGGTCATCATAACCACAACTTTTGATGTACCAAAAAAATTTCCTAGAGATTTAGAATAAAGAAATATGAATAAATACTTTTTAAATACAATTTTATTACATCATATATCATTGACTCTTTTCACAAGCCTGTTATAACACGTTTAACGGTCATCAGCATCTTAAATCCTTGAACGTTTCTAATATTTAGACTTTTAAAAATCGTATGAACATTTATATGTATTTATGAATGTATTATATCATCTTTGCTTCAAATTACAAAAAACAAATAACCGCTTGAGCGAGGCATTTCTAATGCAGCGTCTATGGGACAGGACAGTAAATTTGACGTTATTCTGTCATCTGGCTGCCGTCATCAGTCTCACACAATTTTTTTTCCTTTTTCTGAAAGTCTTTATAACATCATCGTGGAGTTTTTCTTTTATTATTTGAGCAATTAAGTTTGTAAAATAAATATTTGTTGTATTCTCCCATTCACTGCGCTCTTCCGCTACTGAGAAACCCGGAAATGTGAATAGGATCTTGTTAAGATTGACCAGGCGATTGGGAGGCAAAACAGAGTAAGTAATCTTTCTATGTTTTGTTAATAAATGAGGTTTAAAAGAACATGTGTCTGTGGTTATTTCAGTGTGTTTGTGAAGATGATATGGGCTATTGTTTGACATGGTTTTGAAAATAAATTGGAATTGAAATGTTACATAAACACAATGTTAACCTTAGACAATTCACATTACACAAACACACACATGCAAAATACACTGATGACACTACAAAGATCCATGTATACATTGTTGCCGGCAATCAGACCATTTTTTTAAGTGTATTTATTTTATGTATGAATGTAATGTGTATGTCGGTCACAATGTCTTTTCTTAGTTCTACGCTGTGACAGATCTATTAGGAGAAGAAAAAAATATTACTCTACTGTGTCATTTATTAGGCAAAAAACAAATTGCCCAGCACATTCAACTTTCCTCAGTCAGAATTTGTCAATTTGAATAATAAAAATTTTAACATTTTTATTATTATTATTATTATATTAATAAAGATCTTTACAACTTTTGTAGCCTCTTGTAAAAAGTACAGTTGAAAATTCACAGATAACAACAATAGCTAAATTAGTGTTTAAAGTAATTTTAATATGGGCCTTTTCATTGGTCATCTTTTGCTTCAAGAATAAGATCCAAGATTAGTTCTTCATTTACAAACAATATAGTAGTGAAAGACGACTTCACTTACATCAAATTGTGTTTTCTTGCACAGCTGGATGTTGGACAAAAATATTTGTTTACATTGAACAAAACTGATTAGCTGAAGCGACAACAGAGGATTCGGCTTGGTCTTAAAGCCTTTTTTGATTGGTTATTTTCAATATTTGTGATGTCACAGCAGTCAAAATAGGACAAACGTTCATATATATGAAAAATTCTCGACCTTTGTCAGTGAAGGGTCAGTGATAAATACTAGCATTATTAAAAACTGATTAAAAAAAAAAGTTTCTTACCAAGATAGAGGGATGCATTCTCCTTCTTCACATTATCATCCAGGTATGTTGGTCCCAGCGTGTAGATAGGAGTTGATCCCATGCCCACCAGGACCTGGGCGCAGACGAACAGGGCCACATATATAGAGTGATCATTGCCTTCTTGGTCCCTTGGACAGGATGACACACCCAGAGCATCTCTGCTCCTGTTCCCATTCAAACACAGGCCCTCATTCCCCATGGATGAGTTGACCTCTTGGATTTGATAAGGTGGAGAGATGAAGTGCGGAAGGGAGAAAAGAGCAGCTCCCACCGCGATAAACACTCCTCCTACCGCCAACCAGCGAGGCCTTTGACCTCGACCTCCAAAATAACTGATGAAGACCACCACCAGCAGACTTCCAATGTCAAAGCAGCTGACCAGCAGTCCCGATTCAGAGCTTCTAAGGCTGTATCTCTTCTCGATAGTGGTGATGACACTACTGAGGTAACCAGAGACCATCAACGACTGAATGAACGTCAGGTAGCACATGCAGAACAGAAAACACCTAGAGTCGGAGAGAATCACCCTCAAGTACTTCCTCACAGGGAGGTGGATGAATCTTGCCAATGAAAAGCCTAGTTTTTTGCCACCTGCTCGGTTGGCTTCAGTTCTCATTGAGCTGCTGAGACCCACCATACTGGAGGCAGAAGGGGAGAAATCAGTTCTGGTGGGTGAATCCAGTTCACTCGAGTCTCCTTTCTGACGCAGCTCGTTGAACACCAAGCACTGGTCGGTGTTTACTAAAGTCTGAGTTGTACTGACCAACCTCGGATCTATTGTCTCATTAATGGTCGGACAGTCGCCGTTAAGAACAGGCAAGCTTTTGGATTTGAAGCAACCATCTGGATCTCCATATTGTCCCTGGAATTCACAGACCTCCAGAGACTCGGATATATCACTCCTCGTCTCATCATTATATGATGATGTCATATTGACTACTTGGAGTCAAAGAAAAGATAGCTAAGAAGTACTTCGATTTAATTAAAACTTCACAGCATATTAGACATGACAAAAAGGTAAACGATGACTAGACTTACAAACATGATTGCTCAGAATAGCTGTTCAACAGCTACTTGTCTACTTAATTCTAATCATAAGTCCAAAAGATAAAGAAATTGGACAAATCATATAATATTTAAATAGTTACAGCTGCCTACAGTTATAGTGCAGCAGCAAAAAGTTGCATGCATCTCGTGAATATCGCTGACATTGATCTCTGGTCATGGTGCTGAAATTATACTTTGAAGATGAATTATTCGGAACCCTAAAGAGAATGGAAATAAAATGAAAATAACATTAATATCTGTTTGCTAACTCTTCAAGAAGCAACACAAACAGCGTTGGAGATCCTGTCAGTTGTTTTGTCAAGTCGCGCTGCTGTCTGGTAGATTATTAGTGGTGGAGGAAGACAAAGAATAACAGTAAATGTGCGGCAGGGCGCTGATAAAACACTGTCAGGAAAATTAAAAACCGTGTCAACCTTTCTGAATTACACGATTATCTGATATAACTAATTCCCGACGTAATGTTTACGAAAACACGACTTTATACTTCAGTGAAATTTATAAAAATACTGTACAACATTCTGTCAGTCCAAACAGCGAGTCTTTTACTGAATTCATCCACAGAGCATCGCTACAGCTAGACTCCAATCTTTAAGTGATGTATCAAGACATAACAACAAAGAAGTGGCTGAAGAGTGAGTTGAATAAGGAGTAATGTACTTACACGGCTGATAGAGACAGAGGTAGAGTTGTTGTCCTCGACATGGATTGTGAGTGAATGAGATTGCGGATTTGATGAAGAGGGTGACGGAGCCGTCTAAGTGCATTCTGGGAAGTGAAGTTTCTAATAATTTCTCAAATAAAGTATATATTTTCTTAAATGAAGTGATTCATATTTTGATGACCTTACAAACCCTTATAAAGCGATTCAAAACACGCTTTGTTAAACATTTTTTCGGCGACAACAATGTCATAATAGTTGTTATAAAATAACAGTCATAACAGTTGCAATAAAATTTTTGATTAAAATATGATTTCAAATAATGTTAAAATAACTCAAATAATTTTTAAAAGTTAAAGTTTATGAATTAATTACCATTTAAAATATGCAACTTATTGTGTCCACATTGCAGCAGCAGTAGGCTACCAAACCAAAAGCACTGTTTATGAAAACATGTTTAGTGTGTGGAGAGTTTTAAAGCAAAAAGATACAGATAAATAAGCATTCTATGTAAATAAAGAGATAAATAAATAAACAATGTTTCAAGCGATTTGTAGGCTATTAAGACACCGACTAAATGCTCCTCAGTGTAACAATGCCAAACCATCTTGATCAATATTCATTTGATGACATTTTCATTCAAATAATAATTAATTACTAAATGCAACATTCAGTTTGTATTTAAATAATTTTTCTGATTACAATGTCCATTCGCTGCATAAAACATATGCCAGAGTAATTGGTGGTTCATTCTGCTGTGGCAACCCTAGATGGATCAGAGACTAAGTTGAAGTATAGTGAGTGGATAGTGAGTCATTTTTATTACCAATTAAAATTCTTATGTCAAATCAGACAATTTAACTCTTATTTTCAGTAAAACTTGGCCATTTAGCTTCATTAAAAATAGGCTAAAATACTGTAATTACTTAAAAATGAACTATACTCCTCACTCTTTTCAGTGGATAACTGATATTACTACAATAACTACTTGCTTTGTAACTAATTACAGTTCAGAATCACACATCAGGCCATAAATAACTAATTATTTTTATTCTTTGCCATTATCTTTCAAATCCCTAAAGGTTTTACCCATTTGCCAACAAATCTACAATAATTTTAAATATATAATATATATTAAATATATACCCACACGCATACTATATATACATAATGAATATATGAAAGTATGAAGGATTTTTCCCGCACAAGAGAGTCCTTTCCACTGCACACCTAATTTATTGATAATTTATTTAATGTAATTTTCCAGCACACCTTTCTTCCTCATTTTTCATTTTTGGACAAACTAGCCTAGCAATTTTACAATTATTAAAACTTTAAAATTAACTGCTGAGAATAACTTAAACTGTCACCCTCAGGAAACCCTGGGCTAGTGATGCTTGCTAAAGAAAAACAAATCATATACGCCTAGCTAACAGTATAAAAATAACTTCTCATACCATTGTTAGACAGTTTTTCCAGGAATGCTGGAAGTTTTTCCCCTGACTAATGTCTCTTCCTACAGAAAACCAACCCTATAACTTCCCCACATCCCTCTGAAGTCCTCATCAAACACAAACCGGTGAAACAGATTCTGTTGCACCACCTGCTGGTTACACAGGTCTACTACATCCACGTTTAATGACAGAACTGGCCATAAATGCAACCCTTACGAGTTACTTGAGAACTTTTACATGGGCTACCACTGATATTCCCCATAGGCCAATACACTTCATGTGTATGACTTTATTACAAAGATAAACTATTTTATTGAACAATGAACAATAACTTTAATACAATTGAATAAACAATTTTACAAATATGGTAGCCTACATTTAAAAATATGGTAATATGCGATATTTCCTTAGAATATCCATATTCTGTTCATTTTTAATTAAGCATTTCCTTATGTAACTGAAATGTCAAACGAGGAGGTAAGAGTATTTAATATACATGGCGTTCAGTTTATTTTAATTCGTTCAAACTCATATTTACTGTTTAGTTGAAGAATTAGCATTTATATAAAACCTAAAATCAATGAATTATCTCGAGAACCAATGATGTATTAAATCGGACCAAATAAATGACCCACAATCAGATAGAAGTGGGACATCTGAATCAATACATAATGTAGTGAAAAAAAGACAAATGGCCAACTGCATCTTGCCCTTGTTCATTCTCTAATGTTTTATTCATAAACTTACCATTTTTTTTCTTATTTGGTGCATGACGAGTTTTTATGCCGGACTTCATATTGTTTTATGTTAATCTTGTTCTGTCAATCAACTTTTACAGTTTTATTACTTCTTTAAGGCAAATCATACCCACCCCTAAACCTAACTGTAAATTATTCACCAAACCAGAAGAGATTAATAGTTGTATAACAATGATGTGTTGATTGTTTTCTAATATAACAAACAAACACTGGTGTATTCCATTGAAAACTTGAACGAACATGATACAGTGCTGCCACCTAGTGGTAGACTACTATCACTACACTAAAAGTACAGAAAAATGCTTCCACAACAGCCGATATTGGAGAGGACCGCTACAATAAGACAAAACGTATCGTTTATCTAATATTGAAAAATGACAAACACTATTTCTCTGCAATGCAATAGTTAAAGTGACGAAAGAAGTTAGTCCGTGACCTGGCCTGTAATGAAGAGCTAGAACTAATTACCAAAAGTAATTAATCAATTACCAAATTATCAAATACATAAAAAAAAAAAAATAAAATAAAAAAAATAAACTATTTGTGCACTTTGATTGTAGAATTCCTGATGGCAGAATAACGGTAACACTTTTAATAACTACACACTATGAATCATTTATTAAGCATTAGCATCTAGTGAATAAATTATTTGTTAAGCGTTAACTCTACATTGATAAACGTTAGTAAGCAGTTAATAACTGCAGCTACAAATGCTGTACTTATGACTTATGACCACATTTATAATGTGCTTAATATTTCTACTTTCATAATTTGTGACTGGTTAATTTTTCATTACTAAATTGAGTATTGCATTATTTACAAATCATTTATATTTAAGAGTAGTTTGTAGTTTTTAAGATTATTATGAATGAGTTAGTAAATGATTAATAAACTATTGAAATTAACGTTTATACATCTTATTATTCAGGCATCTAGTAATGGTTAATTTGTATGTTTATAAATGCTTTATTAACTCAACTTCATGCAGTTTTGTGACCTAATCTAAAGTGAGGACTATTGATGCTTTATAAATCCCTAATAAATGACAATTAAAGTCAGTATCAAATTAACAATAATCTTTGCAATCTTATGTAAAAAGTTTAAACATTGCTGAATAACAGGAGTGTCAAAATATGACATAAAATTGGATAAAAAAAAAAAAAACAAACAGCAATATAATATTTTACAATAGAATAGGATGCAATGTTTAAACTGTACAGTAATTTTATTTTGGATAAGGTTGCAAATATCTATTTTTCACTTGATACAGTTTCATTTGTTTATCTTCAAACGAATAGAAATGAACGTTGTTTATTTTCTTTTTCCCTGTTTACAATTTCACCTTAATTATCATCTATAAGTAATTTATAAGGCATTAAAAGTCCTTGCTTTAGATTAGGTCACAAAACTGGCTGAAGTTGAGTTAATAAAACATTTATTAACATACAAATTAACTATTACACCTGAATAATAAGATATATTAATGTTCATTTGAATAGTTTATTAATCATTTACTAACTCATTCTGAATGATCTTAAACAAAACACCAACTATGCTTAAATAACTGGTTTGTAAATAATGCACTACTAAATTTAGTAATATAAAATAAATCATTAAAGTATGAAAGTACAATTATTAAGCAGATTATAAATGTGCTTGTATGTCAAGAATACAGCATTTGTAGCTGCAGTTATAAACTGCTTATTAACATCTGTTAATGTAGAGTTAACGGTTCACAAATAATGAATTCACTATTTGCTAATGCTTAATAAATAGTTCATAGTGTGTATTTATTAAAAAAGTTATCGTTAATACTATAACTACACACTACGGTTGACTAAGTATTAGCAAATTGTTAATTCATTATCTGTTAAGCATTAACTCTATATTAACAGATGTTAGTAAGCAGTTTATAACAGTTTATAACTATTCTTTAATTACAAGCACATGTGCTTAATGGTTTTATTTTCAATGATTATTTTTTTATTATTAAATTAAGTATTAATTTTTATTTATTTTAATTCACCATTCAAATAACTAATTTATATATCTTATTATCCAGGAATATTTTAATAGTTTATCTGTATGTTAATACTTTACATTATTAACTCATCTAATTTTGTGACCTAATCTAAAGTGAGGATTATTTATGCTTTATAAATCCCTTATAAATGGCAATTAAGGGCTCAGTTATATTCTAAACAAGAAAATAAATGACTTTATTAATTTCTATTCATTTGAAGATACACAAATTAAGCTGCATATTCGCAGTCTTAACTAAAATAAAATTACTGTGCAGTTTAAACATCGCTAAATAACATTAAAATGTTGTATCACAATATATTGTAAAATTTTTATATCATTGTTGTTTTATCCAGTTTTATGTTACATTTTGACACTCCTGTTATTCGGCGATGTTTAAACTTTACAGTCATTTTACTTTTTAGATAAGATTGCAAAGATGTTTTGTATACTTCATACTAAGCCTTTAATTATCATTTATTAGGGATTTATAAAGCATAAATAGTCCTCACTTTAGATTAGCTCACAAAATTAGATGAAGTTGAGTTAATAAAGCATTTATTAACAGAAACAATTAACTATTAGTATATGCCTTAATCATAATATATGAAGGTTGATTTGAATCACTTATTATTCATTTGCTCATTCTGAATGATCTTAAAGAAAGTCAACTACTCTTAAATACAAATGATTTGTAAAGCAATACTACAGTTACAAAGTATGAAAGTACAATCATTAAGCACATTTTAAATTAGGCACAATTATAAACTGCTTATAATATCAATTGATGTAGAGTTTAGGCTTAACAAATAATGAATTCACTATTTTCTAATGCTTGATAGATGATTCATAGTGATTAATTATAAAGGGTTACATGGTATAAAAGAGGATAGAATCACCAAGAGGCGACACTCTGGTGCAATTTGGGAAACAGCCACTAGATAGCGCGGCGGCCATTTTGGAATGAAAACTCCAATAGTACAACAGCATATTATAAGTCTGTAAAAACTATTAAAAGTGCTGATGATTGTGATAGTAAGTGTTGTATTGTTGTTTTTCAGGTTGTATCTCAGCTTTAATGCGAATTTTAAATAAATAAATAAAAAAAAAAGCAGCTGCTTGCCATCACGACAGCAATAAGATCCAATGGACAGCCGATTGCTTTCACTCTAAAATGGCGGAATCCAGGGCTGTTGCTGGGCACTGCTGTTGCAATGAAACGTTCTATTGAGTGTCACCTCTTGGTCATTCTAAGCTCTTTGATGGTAAGTAAAAAATAAAATAAAATGGATTGCACTATTTAAAAAAAAAAACAAACAAAAAAAACCAATATATTATATTTGTGTGTGTTTGTGTGTGTGCGTGTGTGTGTGTGTGTGTGTGTGTAAAAGTCAGAGGCAAGGGTACTGTAGGTGAAACAAATGTTTGGCAGATTTTTATTTCAAAACAGCTTCTTGGCTTTCCAGAAGCCAAAATTTTTCCAACACAAGTTGTTAAAACGAATCAATTTTTGCAAATTTGGCAGGTAACCTCATGTTCAAAACTTTGAAAATTAATTTAAACAATGTAATTTTAAAAGACAGGACAAAAATGCTCGTAAAGCCCAATAAAATCCATCTCACATTCTTCACAAATGAAACGAGCTAATTTACAGTTTTAATTTTGTGAGTTAGTGAAAATGTTAAGAGTCAGTCATGACAAAAGCACTTATGGTGAATGCCCTTCTTACATTATGCAGAATGAATGTCACTGAACTATACAACATTTGTGAGAAAACATTTCACAGCCAACCCACAATCCAAGTGAGTAAAACATGTTCAAGAAGTGTTTTATAGAGTAAACAGTGAACAAAGGAAGCTGAAGTAAACAGAGCAGAGCACCAGCGATGCTCAGTAACAAAAGCATATGAAACTTGTGCTGCTGTCAACATGAAATGTTTTTGTGTGTGTGTGTGTAAACTGCAGAATGTGTCAAGAAACATGGGGGGAAAGTGCATCAATAACTTGGGAAACAATTCTGAAACTGAACATTATGGTTTCACCATTTAAACATATTTTTTGTTTATTATTAAAAAATATATTAAAACCTTACTTTGACGGCGTTGTCCCACTTTAAAACCAAACCCAACATTTAAGATGCATCCGATACTTTACCTCTACATTTTTATATTTATATATATAGATTTTTTTTTTTTTACAAAATACATAACACTGATTTTCTAATAAATGGAAGCACCTGTAAAAAATAAAATAATTCATCGGATTATACAGGAGAGCAGTCCATGCTCCGTGGGGTTAGTGTCTCTGAGTTGGCTGGCTTCACAGTGCATGGCAGCAGTCCTTTCTCAATGGGACAGGCCTGAGGCGCTACCCTCTGAGTCCTGAATGTCCCTGGGCTTGTGAGTAAAAGATTTGATGCTAAAGTTCCACCTCTCCTGTAGGCTGTCGCCCTGGGCTGGAGGAGTTTCCTCAGCAGGCTCTGGTTGGGGCGAGAGGGGAAGGTAACCCTGGGCCTGAAAAATGTCCTCCTCTTCTTCCTGCTGGTGGAGATCCAGCATTTTAGAGCTGTGCAACACAAAGTCATGGCGGGTCTCTAGTTCGGTGACACCATTGCCGCTAAACGTCAATCCGTCATCGCCCAACTCATTTTCCAGCTGATGAACCCAGGTGTCTCCGCGTGGAAGGGGGCTCGCTTTTGTGGGGCGTCCTTCTGGGAGTTCATTAAGTGACTTGAGGTGACTCTCTTGAAATGTTTTTGGGGTCAGGTCTACTGAGGGACCTGCAGTTGCGAGGTCCTCTAGGACGAGGGATCCAGCTCCACTGGCCTCCTCCAGGACCCCGGAGCCCAGCTCAGTCAGGGGATCAAGCTTATCGGTTTGGTTGAGTGTCTTTAAATTTCTCAGCAGTGCAAACATACTATCTACATCCTTCCAAAAGTTCATCCAGTCATCCAGAACGGGACTGTAGTTGTGTCTGTGTTCGTACAGACTGTCATTCACGCTGTACAAATCTGCCAGTCCTTGCCAGTCAACGTCCTCTGTGAAATTGGGCAGCTTAACCTTTGTGGACGTCCCAGGCTGGCTGTGTTCTGAGAAACAGGAGAAGCAGGGAAAAGTCAGTAAGGGCTGATGACTGCTGCGCAGAAATGCTTTGCTTTGGATTGCATCTAAAACATGCAGTTATTCCCGGCCTACTTGCACCGAGGGGTTTTGAATTAGTGCCCTGCACACCACCGCAGTGCTTTTTTAAGCCTTAGACCAATAGAAAAGCTCTATATTGAAGCAATAAAGCAGTGAGAATGCAGATCAAGACAACAAACGTCCTCCAGACAGACACCCAAAACCAATACACCATAAAGGGTGCACAAACAGACGGAAAAATCTGTGCAATGAAGTTCAAACCAAATAAAACATCCAACAAGAGATGGAAAAGATGGAAAATCCTGGAACCAAGAAATCAGCAACATAAATGTGAAGTTAAAGGGTGGGTAAGAGGTTGGAAATGAAAATCTGCAAAAACAAAAGCGTGTTAAAGGAGCGCGAGAGAATGAAATGAGCATTCCCAGAATGGGTCAGACAGTAACTGATGGCCTATGAGATACGGGCCGCTCTGAACCAGAACTGCCACTCAACTCGGGGTGTATGGAGATGTGTAGCGTAGCGTGGAGAACTACTTGAGAGTGGAATGAGAACAGAAACAGCTTGGTATGGTCTCACAGACTCACAGGAATGAAACGCTTGGCCTCCTCAACTTTGACCATTTTCGATGCTGCTGTGGCCTGGTAAGCAGGTAAGCCAAAAAAAACAGAGATGTCAAAGGATGTTCTAGGACTGAGATGCTATCCCCCAAATGATATATATGAATAGTCAAAGTCTTGGGGCCAGATTTACTAACCGCCAATGCAATCAGTCAAGTGACTTTGCATTTTAAAAGAGGTTTTTTTCATAGGTATATGAACGATTTTGTGGAATTTGTACCATTAACTCCCATAATAGTACAAAAAGTTTTTTACACTTGACACAATCTTGGGAGCACTTCCGAAAACCATGGTTAGGCAACTAAAGTTGCAAGTTGCGTCGTTACAAACATAGTTTGTTGATTTGGCATTTCGCAACTGCATCGTTCCAACAAACATTCGCCAACTGCATCGCAAGCTTGTATGCCTGCGACTACACCTCTAGAGGTGTAGTTAAAAACATAGTTCCTGCTGTGTTGTATTCCCAGTTATCCCCACTATGGCCTATTCGTTTATAACATTCTAACATTTAAACTTGGCATTAATAAAAAAAAACATTGATGTCATTTTGAAAGCTATAGGTGACCTATTATTGAAAGTGAAATTTATGTTACGTCTCCAAAGCTTGTGAAAACAAAAGACATAGCAAACTTTAATGCTTTTAATTTAAAGTAGGTCATTTATTAAGTATCTGTACTGTATATGACATGGGCCTGTTGGTTAGAACATTTCTGCAGTGGTTTGCATGTGTCAAATTGTAAAAGTAGACTTAAAAAAAACAAAAAAAATGAATGAACAATATCCTACTTAATAATATTAATAATCATCATCATCATTTTTAATATAATATTATTAAAATTTTAATTATTAAAGTAGAATTTGTTTCATTTTCGAATAAATAATAAATAGTACATTTCATTTCTTAATAAGTAGCCTCATTATTTATTTATTTATTTATGATATTAGAATACGTGTTAGCTTTTGTAAGTGATTTTATTTTCTTAGAATAGAATATGTAATGTTCTCTATAATGATTGTAAAGGCCCTATATGTGCTATTTACATTTATTTCGAATATGAAAAACAAGTTTTTTAATGCGTGTGCGTGTAAAACAATATCATTTGCACAAATAAATTATGGGGTTCCTTCTCTAAAAAAGTTGTTACTTAACCCCGTTTAGAGCACCATTATGGGCTTTTTATGTTATAATTAACGTGATTCAAACGATGGATCTGTGACAGAGAAACTAGGGGTTTTGGGAAACACTCGTCACTACATCGTTCTTTTCCCAAATGATGCATCCTACTATGATAGTTCAGCCGCGAGTTACGTCGTTGTTTGGGAAACGTACCCCTGATGGTTTTGTTGTGTACATTTATTTGACAACTGATTTGTAATTACACTCTCTCTAATTTGTGTTGATCATTATAAAAATGAGCTGTGTTTTGCACATAAGTTGATCATCAGAAAAAAATTAAATAAATAAATAAATAAAATTTCACTCATATTTGTGATTATTTTTGGAAGCATGGAGTCATGCTAATTTTCCCTGTTTAGTAAATCTGGCCATTACATTTTTAATAAACATTTTTTTTCTAAATGATTTCAGTTTAAATTACACCTACAGAATCAATACATTAAGAATATGAACAACAACAAGCAGTCAAATGGGAGTTAAAATTAGATGAATGAACCTGGGGTTTTAATTGCTAGATTTCATGTGATTTTAAATATACTTAAATGGTTAGCTCAACCCAGCATGCAATCACACAAACTTAGCTCAATGAAACATGGCATATTAGTGAAAACAAGCTGCCCATGCAGTTATTTCAAAAGCCAATGAGGGATTCAAAAAGTATGGATACCTGTGTTGATCATAGCTTCCTCCATCTTTACTTCCTGATCAGGAAAATAAGAGCAATTTAAATGTTAAATGTCTTTTGTGATTTAAAAAATAATAAACAAAACAAACACATTGCAGTTCTTCATGCATAACCCCCAGCTCCTGAAGAGAGGTATTGTTAGATTAAAGATACAATGAAGGAATGATGATGTGAAAGATGAATGAGGAAAATCCTCTGATGCTCCTGAAGGAAAAGGTGGTCCAGAAATGTAGTGTTAAAATGGAATGAATGTTACATGATGGGAATATGTTAACAGTTTTGAATGATGTAAAGTTACAAATAACATGAAAATACACCAACATGCAGACTAATGACATGCATCTGTTTTTTGTAATATTGTGTTTCATTACGAAGTGGAAAATATGACTTTTGTATACCGTTCTTCCCTCGATCAACATAAATAGAAGTACTGGATGGATGTGTGAATGTGGACACTTTTAAAGCAATAGTTCATTGAAAATAGAAACTGTTAACATTCAACTCATGTTGTTTAAGACAAAAGTAGAAGTTTAGCAAAATGTCCATGTTGACTATAAGCTGAATTAAAAATAAATAAATAAATAAATAAGTCATCAATAATACACTATTTGAGAGAAAAATCAAGTAATTAGAATAAAACTATCATTGTTAAATGACCTCAAATTGTGTATGAGTGGAAAAAAATCACTTTGTATGGAAGAATGAGTTTTGTTTTGATCAAAGAAACCAAGCTATATAGATGTAAAATTGAAGTAAATGCTGACCTTTTGGCCAAAATATTGATTTACTGTTACAAATAAACTAATATTACAAACCAAAGCCTCCAAAAACAGTTATTGAGAAGCTACAATGACTTATATAGTTCAAAATATGTATAAATGCAAACATTTCAGAAGCTTTTATAGCCAGCCTGTTTGAGAAATCCATTTTTCCTCACTGGAAATCATATCAGAACAGTAAAAATCTCAACGGTCCCAAGGACATCTGTTTTTAAATTCCAAAACACCCAATGTCATAGAGACCCCTTCCGTCCCAGTAATAAACACAAACAAAATACTAATTCTTTTTAAACCACAGCTACACACAAAATTAAAAAAAGGATAGAAAAGAAAAAGAAAAACACAGAGGAGTATGTTTCAGTATATACATTTATCATTTAAATTCTCGAAATTGCACAAGGTTTTTACACCCAGAAATATAAAAGAAAGCATCTCCTTGGTACAAGCTTATCGGAAATACATATTCACTGAGGGGAAAATACAAAAGTATGAGATGATGTGAATGCTAGGCTGCCGAAATCACAGTCCCCTGCTGATGGAATAAAATGGAAAAAGTTAACGGGATATAAAGTGATGAGGACATGACTTAGAGAGAAACCAAACTCAGTGCCAAACCCCCATCATCCACCACCTGAGATTGTGCCACACGGCATCCAACAAGTGCTTGATCCCATCATGCATCAGTAAGACATGCTTCACCACGTTGCTAAATATTCATCACATTCCTCATAACTTTGACTAAAAAGCTTGGAAATGTTCTGTTAGAGCATGTGTTACTAAATATTCAGGACATTCTCATGTTAAGTGCTTATATCATTCCTGCTGAAATACAAAAACAACCTTAAACAAATGAGCCAAAGCTGGTCTGGTGGTTAATTTTATAGGGCATTTATTTGCCACTTCAGACGGAGAGGCAGGAGAACAGCTAAATGCCAGCTTAACTGAATTGGGGTACTATTTTAAGCATGCTATGATCGTCGTATGGCCCCAATAAGGTTCAAATTCCCAAAAAATAAAGGTCCACAAAATCAAGTCAAAGTTAAGCTTGTAGTAAAGTAAACTTTTTAGCTTGTTAAAGAGATGGTTCACCCCAAAATTATTTCATGATTTACTTTTACTCATGTTTCAAATCAGTTTGATATTATTTATTATGTTGAATACAAAAGAAGATATACTAAAGAAGTTTTTTGGGGAAAAGCTATTGACATCTATAGTATCTTAGTACCTACAGTATGATGGATGTAAATGGCTGCTTTTTCAAATATTCTTAGAAATATCTTAATTTGTGTTCAAAAAAAAGAAAGAAATTCATAAAAAAGTTCAAAAACACTTGAGTGTGACTAATTGGTAAGGAAATATGCACTGCTAACAACTTACTTATACCACTGGCTCAAGCATTTACCTTTTTCCACACATAAAAAGAAGGATTTTTTTTTCTGAGAGTATATCGGGATTTGGTGTCTGGTTTAATCTGTTTTTCTGTTTTTTTACTATGATGAATCTGACTTTCAGATTTGGGCACTGAAAACCATAATGAAAGTGAGCTAGTGGCTTTCATCCAACATTTTCCATAGAAGAAATGGTGCAGAAACAAAAAAGAAGTGTTACCTGCATCTGAGCCTCGGGGTCTGGGGTTGCACTGCTTGTGGCCCTGACAGCTCCTCATTTCCATCAGCTGTAAATGTAGCTGACTGAGAACATCCTTTCCCACTGTATAAACTGCATTGGTTAACTAAAAACAAAACAAAAACGAACATAAGATGCAAACACTGATAATAATATTTGATATTATATATTTGATAATATTTAATAATATACATATTAGGAACTCTTGTCATGGAATTGAACCAGATTCAATTGAATAATGCAGCTTAAAGACATCTCTCATAAGGAGAATTAAGTCACATGAACTTCTCGGGTGTGAGTTTTTTTACAGACTTCAACAGAGTGTAAAAATCTTGATGGTTCTGTGGGTCTTGTCTATCAAATCTGATCTTTGATTTGTATTTTTTATTGAATTCAAGTCAGGTGATTGGCTGGGCCATTCTGCAGCTTGATTTTCTTTCTCTGAAAGCATTTGAGAGCATTTGGCTGTGTTTTGGATCACTGTCTTGCTGTAATGTTTATGTAATTATGTAACGCTTGCACACTAGTTTTATCTTCATCATCGTGATAATGTAGATGTTGGACTGAAGCAGCTAATATTAATTTACAATGATGAATAACTACTGAGAGATTTCAGCTGCTGTCTGGGCTTTCACTGCCTTTCTACAGCCCCCTTTCTTTACGTGTTCAATATATTGCTTGGTGCCATTTCATTTTATAACGCATAACTTAATTAGTAATCTATAAAGATTTGTTTTCTTTGCATATATGGATTTCTTTGGTTGTTACCAACACCCAGGGCAAATTTAAAGTCAACGGCACCTTGAGAAATGTTTTCTGAGAAAAATGGTGACGTGTTCAATAATTATTTTCCCTGCTGTAAATAGTTAACTGGAGAAAATGAGAATGTTATGAATTAGTGTGTTTAGATGTCAACAATCATTCAATTCCAATAGGTCATTTCATACTACTAAAATGCAACTAAAAACATGTTAAATATCCTCACCTGGTATGGGTCACTGTTTAGGTCAAAGTACTCCAGGAAGCCAGTTGCAAATTCACAGAAAAGTGTGTTGTGAGTTTCATTAACTGTCCTCAGACACCAGTAGGTATTGTTATTAGAGCTTGTACAGGCACAGAATCCACCCACTATTGAGAGAGATACATTTGTATCAACAAACATATTTATTTGACAAAAACAATCCACTAATACTCTTAATCCAGTCTGAGCCAATGAGAAAGCTTACGTATTTTACATATTGGCAAACTACCAATTACATAGTGGCCATACATAATTGTAAATTTATATGATTTCAAACATAGAACATGATTTTTTTTTTCAAAAAGAAGTAATAATATAATGTAACTAATATAAATTAGCTACTAAATCAAAAGATTGTATTGTATGCTTCTCAAAACTGACAGTAGGTTCATTGTTTTTGATTTACCAAACAAATCATTCAACTATGTATTTTTGGTATCTTAAGTTTGGTTTCAACAATGACAACACACATCAATGACATCATTAGTTAATAAGAAAATTAATCAATGCATCATTTTCCTATACTAAGTCCAGATAACTAACCAAGTGAACTGAACTACAAAGGTAAACTATATATAAAATATGTACACTATTAAATTAGCAAAAGTACTAAAATATTAGTTTTACATTGTAAAAATCCGGCTTACACACAATTGACTTGTGATGGAACAACGTGAAGGAATTGCATTAACTTTAAATTGGATTTTATGCTAATTGAACATAAAAAATTAAGTTGTTTAAAAAAACTCAAGAATTGTGTTATTTCAGCTCATTTTAAATAAGTAGTTTGAACTAACAGCAAACAATTTGAGTGTACATTCTAAAGTTTTACAGAATTACTGTACATTTACTGTACATTTAAAAAAAGTACATTTAATTCACTGTTTATTGCTCTGAATAATTAATCTGTTCGCTGCATTCAAACCAATAAGATCTCTTGTTTTTTGTACCAAACGAAAGAGCATTTGCTTACAATTCCAGAAGGGGGCCGTCTGCCAGTGGTCATTATTATGTGTGAAGCAGGTGAGGCCAGGAAGACTGCAGTCGTCGCCTTTCTTCTGCCTCTTCCTAACTTTCCTCTCTTTCTTCCTGCGACGGATCTCGTTGTAGAGTTGAGCCTTGCTGTCCACTTCCTGCATGGCCTCTCTGGTGGCACAAATAAATGAGACATTAGAGCCAGAGTGAAAGGGAACGCTGTCCCAGGTGAATTGCACAATGATTGGGGGAGGCAGACCAGCCTGCACTCCACATAAACGGGGTCAGAGGTCCTGAGAAACGAAGAAGGATCATGTACTCACCACCCTCCCCTAAAACCACAAGGTGCAATTGTTTATGCTTCAAAATGAGTTTTATGCTAATGTTTATGGGTAGAGACTATTGTATACTTAGGAAAAGAGCTCTTAATGTAATGACCCCGACAAAACTGACCAATGAACTGAAAAGAACTCTGTACAAACTGTTCAACAACATGTACACAAGCATGCATGCGACAATATATGGATATAATACAAGGCAAAAGGTCCCATTTTGGTGAATGAATCCCTATACATTTAGCAGATTTAAGTTTTATGGGCATAGAAATATAATAATGTGTCTATTTGAATTTTTCAACTAACTTTTGTTTTAAAATTGTGAGTGGATTAGAGGTCAGCGTAACATATGCATGTAAAACAACAACAAACACTTCAGTTCAAGTACTTATTAGAATACAGAAAAGAAAAAAAAAAGTGATCACAACAGATCTGATTATATTTTAAATGATTTAAATACATACACCCATATAACACAATGGCAACATAGTAATAGCAACATCATTAATGTGTTTTAAATCACCCAGATGACAAAGTGTGTTAGAGACGCCACAGTGATCTAGACATTAATCCAACTTTACATTGACAAAGAGAAAATACTAAAGACGACAGACAGGCACATCATGAACACACACCAAAAAAAAATAAACTCACTTAAAGGGATGGAGGTAGTCATTCCTATTCTTCAATCTCTCGGGTTTGTTTTTCTGCTCTCTCTCTTTGCTAAAATAGCTGGTTGTAATAAGGAGAGAACAGCACTAAATTCAATTCAAGTCTGATTTTTTAAATCTCTGGAATTTAAAAAAAATAAAGGTCGAAAACAAAATCTGAATTATTAAGTATTGGTTTGGGACATGTGGAGCTGTGCATTGATGGATTTGCTCTTCAGTGTTTGGACTTACAGCAGTGAAATTTAAACCACACTGAAACGAACTGAACTGAACTTCAACGCTGAAAACTGGACTGACACAGTTTTAGTTTACTAGAACTTCTATGTTAAGCTGCTTTGACACAATCTACATTGTAAAATGTATTAATGAACATGAATTAAAAAATATATAAATGAACATGAATAAAAATGTAATTGAATTAAATGTTATTGTTTAGATTTAAAAATTGAATTGAAAAATTGGATTGAAAAATTCAGGTATTGTTTCTGGACAAATATCAAACCTAAGTGATAAATATGAAAAGTAATTAATATTAATAAAGTATATTAAAAATACACTTTATAACCTTTTTTAAATTCGTATGATCCTTCAGAAAAAACTGATGTTAAAGTAAGAAGTTTTAATCAGTATCAAAAATATTCATGCCTTTTTTTCGTTTTCTTGAAAACAGGAACACTTCTTGTTTTTCAGAATTATTTGATGTGCAGAGCTTTTATGAAAATATGTTGAACCATTAAAAAGGAGAAAAGGGATATTACTGTTAAATGGTTACACTCTATAACAGGGATGTCAAACTCCTGGAGGGCCGAAGCTTTGCACAGTTTAGTTGCAACACTTCTTCAATACACTTACCTGAAGGTTTCAAACAAGCCTGAAGGACGCAATTAGTTTGATCAGGTGTGTTTAATCAGGGTTGGAACTAAACTGCAGAGCTGCGGCGCTTAAGGAACTGAGTTTGACACGTGATTTATAATATCTATAAGTATACTCTAAATAAAAAAGTGCCATATTTATCACTTTCAGATTAACAATGCACTAACAAACTAACTAACTAACTAACTAACTAACTAACTAACTAACTAACTAACTAAACAAAAAAATAAATAAAACTTTAAACTAAAATTTTTAATTAAAATTCCATTGAAACTAATGTAAATTTCTTTACTGTTGAGTACTAAATAAAGCATAAACTGCTTTCAAAAGGCTCAAATCTTTGAATAATTTGAATATAGTGAATGGGATAAGGAGTGGAATGATGACCTAGCATTTTCCCATAGTCTTCTCAGAGTTACCTCAAAACAATCCATTTTACATGACTCAAAATGACACACATCAAAGACAAATGTCAACTGACCTCTTCTTTGAGCAGTCACACTCATCCGGTCTCCTCCTCTTCAAATGACCTCTAACCTCTCGAAGCTTCTTCATTTTATCCTGAAGTTGTTCGATCTAAGAGACAAGCATATGAAAATCAATAATGTGATCTAAACGGCAGAAATTTGAAAGATAATTCAGGTTAGCAGAGCAGGTGTTACCTCATGATCCACAAAGTTCTTGTGGTCTTTCCATGCTCTGGAAGATTGGTAAATCTCTCTTTCACAGCGCACGGTGTCGTTCGTTAAAATGAAACACCTGTGCAGAGAACAACTTTGTTAAACACCTTTCAATTACCCTTAATCAATTAAAATTAATTTTGCTAAATGATGTTGATATTGGGAGGATTTTTTTTATTAGTTTTAATTAGCACTTTAGGGATGTTATTTGTTATTTTAAAAACCAAAATCTTCAGAAGCTTCTGTGAAGTTTCTTATACTTGCTGGGAAATTCTATTTTCACAAACAACCACTACACAACTACTCTACTCTATTTTCTTAACATGATGAGGGTGTCACGGTGGCACAGTGGGTAGCATGTTCCCCTCACAGCAAGAAGATCGCTGGATCAAGCCCTGACTGGCGCAGTCTGCATTTCTGTGTGGAGTTTGCATGTTCTCCCTGTGTTCGTGTGGGTTTCCTCCGGGTGTTCCGGTTTCCCCCACAAGTCCAAATACAAGTACAGGTGAATTGGCCGCGGTGTATGTGTGTGATTGCAAGAGTGTAAAGGTGTTTCCCAGTGATGGGTTTGCAGCTGGCAAGGCATCCGCTGTGTAAAACATATGCTGAATAAGTTGCCGGTTCATTCTGCTGTGGCGACCCCTGATTAATAAAGGGACTAAACTGAAGGAAAATGAATGAATGAATCATGACAGCATATGTTTTAGTTCATTGTAACTTATTAAACTAAGTTAATCATGTGCTAACTTAATTTTATACGTTACGCAAGCTGTTTTAAGTCAGTTTAACCTAATATAAGTTTAATGGATTCATATGGTTAAACTGATTCAGCTTAAAAATTTAAGGCAACCTGGATTTTTTTACAGTGTACTCTTACAAACTTCTAATGAGAAGTCAAACAATTATTCAAATCACTCATATTAACTGATAATTAGAAATGTGTTTCTTTTTTTAAGAAATTTGATGATCTTTTAAGCAGCCTGATTTGTATAATTTTTATTTAATTTTATTATTATTATTATTAGTTATCTTTTTTCCTGTTTATCCAGCCTGATCTCACGAGAAAACGTAAGTATTTTACGTTTTGTCTCTTTAGTGGCTAAATCGTACGAATTCGTACAAGTTCAGTCGTACAAAATTGTACGATTTTAAAAGGGAGGCGTGGCACCTTACTCCACCCCTAAACCCAAATTGTACTATATTGTACGAATTAGATCATACGAATTCATACAAATTTTATGAATTGCTGTGAGATTGTGTTGGTTTATTATATGTGAATATCACGTAAAATGATTGTATTAATTTATTGTATTCTTTATATCTTTATACAGTCTCTGATATCAGAAGGCACCAAAACAAACAAGCACATAACCTAATAAGATCCTGTCCCTTTTTGATTTCTCCACTCTAATTACAAGACACACCCCTTACTGCTGATTGGCTGCAAGTGCAGTTTGGACATTGGTCCGACACAATTTTTAAATATTACTTATCGCACATACATTTTTTTTTAATAACAATAAAGATTATATTTAGAGACTTACTTGTGAGTGACTTTGAGAGAATTAGGGTATCCCACAGCATTTGTGTCATCTGACTGCATCTCCTCAGATCCGTCATCAGACTCCAACCCAAAGTCAGAATCAAAAACTGGTTCTGGCTCATAGTGGCGCTTTCTGATTGGTCGAGGCTCGAGTGGCGTTTTATCATCAGCCTGCAGATCCACATCATAGATTTCCCCCTCAAACTCCACTGACAGGGATCTGGCCGGCCGTGTGTGCACAAAACGAGGTCTGTATCCTGAAGAAGGACATCAGTGTAAGTTGCGCATACTTCAGTACTTATATTCCATGGTTAAATATCTAGAGCAGGGGTGTCAAACTTAGTTGCCGGAGGGCCGCAGCCCTGCACAGTTTAACAAGTCTCAAACAAGCCTGAAGGGCTCAATTAGTTGAATCAGGTGTTTAATTAGTGTTGGACGTAAACTGTGCAGAGCTGCAGCCCTCCAGGAACTGAGTTTGACACGTGATCTAAAGACAAATTGCTGGAGCTGACACAAAGATGCGTCTTGTCAGCTCATTACCAACTGAGGGCAGCACAAAAGTGTGATTCAAAGTTTTCCGACAATCATGGGAGAGTTGGAGAAAAACTTTTTTTTTGTTTCCCAGTGGTTTAACCACTAGTTTTCATTAAATCATTTCATAATAATGAGAAGTAAAGGAATAATGTAATAAATGTTACATCATTGTTTTAATGCCACACATTTTAAACAGTTTGTGTAAATCAATCAGCTGTATTTTTTTTTTTGTCAGAAAAATAAATATAGTAATAACGTAGTAATAAAAATTTGGTCAAATGTTGTTGTGATGTGTATCAAGTTTCTGAATTTGCATTATTTATAATAGTGCATATTTAGTTTTATTAGTTGTATTTATTGTATTTAATTATCTTGGTCTCTTTAAGTTCAAATCCATCACTTTAAGATCCTTACTATTTTTTAACTCTACTTAAATATTTAAGGCAAAAATGTATTTTTAAATTAAGTGTTGAATAAATTGATCATCAGTGGAAATTAATGCATGTTAATATTGTATCATAATACAGTATTTGTATGAAAATATTTATTATTTAATTGTTGTTTTTATACTCGTAAAATACTCCAAAGGTATTCAGTTGAGCTTCTTAAACATACACTATTTTTCAGCATTGCTAAAAATAATAATAATAAACTATTTTTTCATGCGCTCCAAAACAGCCTATAAGAATGACTTCTGAAGAATCGCTCAAAACTTAATCTCTTAGCCAGCACCACGACTAATACTGACTAATGAAAATTTAGAAATTCACATTAAAAAAAATAAAAAAATAAATAAATAAATGAAATGCAGAATTATTGAATAATTTTACTCAGAAAATGTGAAAATAATTTTTCACAGTATTTTACTGTACTTTTTATTGAACCGGGGTTTGACTGAATACATTTAAAGTAAACAAAAACATACATTTTCTTATGAATATTTACTACTGGTCTCTAATATATTTGCCCTGTAGATAGCATTTTGTACAGTTTTATTATAGTTAATTAATTAACAATATAATAAGTGAGCCTAAGACCTAAGCATAGGTTTCATTCATCATGCAATTTAATCAATTAGTAGTGAGAAATCAGATTCTTCCTGATGATTAAAAACCAACGTATTCACATTTTGCCTACAGCACTAATCCACTAGGTGGCAACAAGTGAGTTCATTTTAACCCCAGTCCAAACAGTCCAGTGGCTGCTCTGAAACTACCACTTTTCTGCACAGTTTAGCTCTTACTTAAACACAGCTGAACAAGTGAATCAAGGTCATGAGACTCATTAAAACATCTTGACAAGTGTGTTAGAGCTCTGCAGGATCAGGATTGGACACCTGACAGACTCAATCCATCAACTCGATCTTTCCTTCTCACTCATTGAGCAGTTGCAGTCATGAATAAGGTTGTCAAAATGTTTCAATACTCCAGTACGTATAGATACTAATATATTAATTTCTTTTTCAGCATATGGAACTTCCATTCAAAAGAACTTAAATCATTTTTAAAAACAGTGAGAGGTATGTTTGGCTTTTTACTTTGTTTTATTCATCAATAAAATAACATTATATTTGTTTTTATAATGTAATATTGCAAATTCTTAGTTTAAAATGCAAAGGTGCATCCTAAATCGCATACTTGCACACTATTTTATGCCATTTTGTAGTATAAATAACATAAGTAGTGCATTTACACTGAAAAATAACAACAAAAAAAAAGAAATAAGCGCAATTTATCATCACACTGATCATGTACTTTTTCAACTAAAGAACACTTCATGCACTCATCGATTGCAGCTTTGCTCACATAAAGGAAGGGATGGAGCTATCGAGCACTGAGATTGGATTACTTTTGGATTGTGCAAGCAAAATTCTCCTATATGTAAATGATTATGCCCCCTCTCAATGATGAATGTGGTTATACACCTGAGATGTACTATTTGTCAGCAGCTAGCTCTCTACAACTCTCACATGGTCACCCACTAAAGCTAAGCAGGGCTGCGTCTGGTCAGTTCTTGGATGGGAGACCACATTGGAAAGCTAGTACGCTGCCGAAACTGGTGTTTGAGAGGCCAGCAGGGGGCGCTCAACCTGCAGTCTGTGTGGGTCCTAACGCCCCAGTATATTGATGGGGACTCTATACTGTTCAGTGAGCGCCGTCTTTCAGATGAGATGTTAAACTGAGGTCTTGACTCTCTGTGGTCATTAAAAATCCCAGGATTGCTTCGAAAAAGAGTAGGGATTTAACCCCGGCATCCTGACCAAATTTGCCCACTGGCCTCTGTCCATCATGGCCTCCTAACCATACCCATATCATAATTGGCTTTATCACTCTGTCTTTTCTCCACCAATCAGCTGGTGTGGTGTGTGGTCTGACGCAATATGACTGCCGTTACATCTTCCTAGGTGGATGCCGCACACTGCTGGGGGATGGGTCACTAAGCACTTTTAAAATGTAAGAAATGAATATAATTATTATTATAATTATTATTTGGTAGTTTGGTCTTTTATTTAATTAATTTGCCACTATGAAACATTAATTGGGAATTTCCGTTGTGTGTAAAATGTTAGAGTTCCATTTGAGATGACACTAAACTCATACACTACATGGTTGAGTGGAAAAATGCATAAGTGTATAGTGTGTCATTTGGGATGCAACCATACGTACGTGGGTTACTGCTCTGTCCGAATTGTCTGTGTGCCCGTCGTGCCACCTTGGCTGCTTTGTAAGGCCGTTCTCCACAATGGCAGTCTTTCTCACGGTTGTCGTAGCTTCGCGATCGCAAACTCCTCGTCCTCTTTTTAGATCCCTCCTTCAGAGAACCCTTACACTTCTGCAAACGCCACTTCCCACTGACCTCCTCCACACAGTGCCATTTCTGTACCAAAAACAGAAGGAATTCAGCTGGAGGACAGAGATTTTTGTGTGGTGAGCCACTTATTGTGCTGGAGCCGCCTCATTTGCATAACCACAGATGTTTTTATGAATGAAATGAATCTTCTGTCTGTGAGCGGCTGCGAGCTTAGCGGTCAAACATCTGCGCCTGTGAAGTAATCCCATTAATTCACAATCACACGGCACAAGAGCCACCTCACAATTCTTTCCCATAAAGAAGCAATCTGAAGACAATTTAGACCTAATCTCCTAATTTCGCAGAGCTGTTTGCTTTGTAAACTGACCACGGCTCAGACATGTGCTCAGACAGCTATGGGAAACCACATCCAAACAATGGCCACAGCCCTGCTCTGGTTTCCTGCGAAGCTCTCGAGGCCCGTCAATGAGTTTATGTATCTGCGGGTGATGCTGTATCTGTTCACAGTGAGGATGTTTATTTGAAGGGCGGCAAACCAAAAAGGAGTTAGCCAAAGCTAGTTTGAGCACTTTCACTCATTAGTTTCCTCCAGACGTAGCGGCCAAACACGCACACTTGCTAACACACGTTGAGCATGTACCTTACATCCACACAGAAACTGGCTCCACATAGCCAAAAGTCAAACAGACGCAAGCAAACAGTGGCACAGCCAACTATGTGAAACCTCGCTACTTGAACGACGGAGACACGACTCAGACTCAGGAAGAAACAGACATAAACGTTCACACAGCCTCAATCATACACACTGCCCTCATTGACACCGTGGCAGACAGCAGGAGCACGGTAATGCAGTCTTTGCTAGGGTTTTTCAACACATTACTACTTCTCAGAAAGAGAATGAGTGTATATTGGAAAAAAAAACTGATAGTCTATTCAAGCTAAGACATGATCTGGATGTAACAGACCATGACTTCTACAAGCTTTGTCTGTGCTCAACACCTAAACCATGTCAATTTTTTCAGAGTGCATTACACACCAAAACAATATTAGCGTTCACCAGTAAGAGGGAACAGAACAGTAGTAATTCTACAGAACTTTTAAAGCAGTTTAAGCTTGTATTAAAAACTGTGGCATGCTCAACTGTGACATGCTCAATCTGTCAATCCATCCAACTCTAAAGCCTTTATATCTATCTATATCTATCAAGTTACATTATATCAACCTTCAATGTCTGTATCTATTCCCATCTAAACCATACATGACCGTATTTATTTAGATCCATCCATCCATCCGGCAATCCATCTATCCATCCAACAATCCATCCATCCATCATCCATCCAATCTACCCATTCATGTATCTATTCATCCATCCATCCATCCATTCATCCAACAATCCATCCATTCATCCACCCATCCATCCATGCAACAATCCAACCATCCAGCATGCATCCACCCAACAATCAATCCATTCAAGATGCATCCTTTCAACAATCGATCCAACAATCCATCAGTTCAACAATACATTCATCCATCAATTTCATCCATCCATCCATCCATCCATCCATCCATCCATCCATCCATCCATCCATCCATCCATGTAACAATCCACCCAATAATCCATCCATCCATCCATTCATCCAACTATCCACCCATCCATGCATCCATTCATGCATCTATTCAACAATCCATTCAACAATCCATCCATCCAACATATATCCATTAAACAATCCATCCATCCATCCATCCATCCAACATGCATCCATTCAACAATCTATCCAACAATACATCCTACAATCCATCCACCCATCCATCCATCCATCCATCCACCCATCCATCCATCTACCCATCCACCCATCCATCCATCCATCTATCCATCCAACTATCCACCCATCCATGCATCCATCCATGCATCTATTCAACAATCCATCCAACAATCCATCCATCCAACATATATCCATTTAACAATCCATCCATCCATCCATCCATCCAACAATCCATCCATCCATCCATCCATCCATCCATCCATCCATCCATCCATCCATCCATCCATCTATCCATCCAACATGCATCCATTCAACAATCCATCCAACAATACATCCACCCATCTATCCATCCATCCATCCATCCATCCACCCACCCATCCAATCATCCATCCATCCATCCATCCATCCATCCATCCATTTAACAATCCTTCCAATAATCCATACATCCAACATGCATCCATTAACAATTCATCCATCCATCCATCCATCCATCCATCCATCCATCCATCCATCCATCCATCCATCCAACAATTCATCCATCCATCTGTTCATCCATCCACCCTTCTACCTACCATACAAATTAACCTAACCACGAAACCATCCATCTATTCATCCTTTCACATCAATATCGGCATTAATGTATACATCTGCTGTATACATTGCTCTGTTTCCATGAACACACTACAGCACTTGTGTACAGGATCTATAGTCTTTATCCATCCATTTACAATGTTTGTATCTGTTTACCTTTCCTTCCCTCCTTTTCTGTTGAGTAAAATTCATATCACAAAGAGTGAAAAACCATATGCTTGCACTACATTTACTTCAACTTAATGCTGCATTTGAACTAATACAAGAGACGTATGCACTGTATTAATGTAACCAGAGGAACTAAAAAAACAAATGCCATAAAATCTGATTTCACATTGACTTCAAATTACGTAAATAAAGAAATAACATTTTCAAATTGTCAAAAAATGGTCTGGCAGGTGGCTGGCCCAAAATGAGTAGACAGAAACCCTGTGTGCTTTTTCCAAGTGCACGCAAATGAGTTCTCTGCATTCAATCAAATTTCCAGACAAAGTGTTGCAGGCAAACACTTAACTTGACCATAAAAAGAATCTGGTTTGCATTAGTGCAGTTCTTGAAATACTGTCTGCATTTGCGCTACCTGAAATTGTACCAATTTGTAATGTTCAGCTCTCTCTGATTCATTGCCACACCACAGAGAGTCTGGTAGAGCAGCCACACAATGCGATGATGAAAGAAACCTACGACCTAACTCCCTTCATTTGTTGTAAATATCGGTTTCAACTGCAGCAACACCAAACATAAAACCGATTTGGCTATGTGCTACAAACTCCAATCTCTGGCACTTAAATTATTATGCTGAATGATTCAAAATAGAGGCCAAACATTTGCTATAACTCATCTCCAAACTTTGAAAACTTCAAAGCAAGCATTGTGCATAAGTCTGCATGTTCATAGGTGTGAGAAATACAAATATAGACAACGTGTGAGAATAATGAGCGTCTTTGTATCGGAGTTTATACCTGTCCTGGTTGTTCACAGGGCGTCTGGAACTCGGCCTGTTGACACACCTCCTTCACCTTCTTGTACTTTGGCAAGCTGTTGGAGTGTTGTGTGTTCAAGCTGCTTGCCGAGTCTTCTTTCTTGCGCAGGATTTTGCTAGAATGACAAATGTATGTTGGTAAGTTGTTAGGCCGCAATTTGAAGTTGGCAGCCTCACTGTTTTTCGGAAGCCTGGAAAGCATAGCCGTCCCACCCAGGTCAGCATCTCGTAACCGCTGTGTTGAGTGTTTTATATATTTTGCAGAAACAATGAAACCCAGATTCTACAGGCAGTCAATGGGCATATTCATTCTATAGACAGCACTTGAAATAGACCGTTTACACAAAAGGTAAAAATAATTTATACAGTTTTTATTCAATTAATTTATTCAAAAAACTGCTCCAAAGTTTCTTTGGTCTGTTAAACACAAATGAAGATACTAGAATGTTGGTAACTGGTAGCCATAGCCTTTTTCACTATAATAGAAGTAAATGGCTACTTGTTTCCAACATTTTTTTAAATATCTCTTTTTTTGTGCAACTGACAAAAAGAAACTCAGAAATGATTGGAACTACTTAAGGGAAGTAAAACTTATTTTTTTTGGTTGAACTGTCACTTAATGCTACTAAATAATGTTAACAAACTAAACCTTTCTTTAAAGTGGTACCAATTTTAACAGTCAACAATAATTATTCATCCATTCATGCCTATTTAAATCATTTTATATTTAAAATATAATGCTTTAATAATAAGGTCTTATAATTAAAATGACCTGATTCATTAAGTAACATTCACAATAACAAACAATAGTTATAATAATATTAAAAATGAACTGATACAATTAATTATGTTGACATTAAAATCAACTAAGATTAACAAATGCTTTAAAAGTATTTCACAGAATCACATTGTAAAGTGTTAGCACTCAAACATCACATTTTTGTATCATCTAACACTCATTTTAAACTCTTTTATAAATGTAAACATCACTGGAAGGACATTCAAAATCACATCTCCGTACTAATTTAACCTAAAAAAAAATAGAGCTCTGCATGATTTCACCACATCTGATTAATGAAGTAGTTGCTAATCTGACTTCTCACAAAATGGGAGCTGTCGTGACCGTGAAAAACAGGTTGAATTAATGGCATTTTGGTATAAACACGCTTCGAGTTCGTGGTCTGGCTTTATACACAACAGTTACTGAGTCACGGAAGCAACAGCCGGCACTGATCAACCATGTGCTTCATGATTGCGCCATTCCTGGAAAACCTTCTTTCAATTAGTGTTAAGGAGAAACTAAGCATAGGCTGACTGTGGGAGCAATAAAATGACATTTTACAGAATGACGGCTCTGTGCAGATGACATGCAGTTTAAGATGTTTGGGCATAAAAAAGGCAAAAAAAGTATAGAGTTAAAGGGATATTTCACCCAAAAAAATGTATTCACTTCATTTACTCGCAATCAAGTGGTTCCGAACATTAGAGTTTCTTCTGTTAAACACAAAAGAAGATATTTTGAAGAAAGGTGAAAAGCTGTAACCATTCACTTTTAGCTTTATCCCGCTTGTTGATAGTTCAAAATACTGCTGGAATGCTTTTTTTTTTTTTTAACCAAAAGATACGACCACATTATACCGTTTTACATTCTCTGCACTGTTTGCCTGTACACTATCATCTTTTTTTTTAATTAACTCTTTGGTAATCAAACCAGAGATCATTATGCATACATAAGTCGAGGCTGAAATGCAAGGGTGACCATGCTTTCACAGTTACTGGATTTTCATTAGACCTCCATCATCATTATCTGATTTAAAGGGCACCTATGGTAAAAAAAATCTAGTTTTCAAGCTGTTTAGACTGACAAATGTGCATGTATGGTGTATAGACTGTCATATTGGGGTGATATAAGCACACCCAGTGCTTCTTTTTCTCAATTTAACAACATAAAAAACGGTGGACCAATTGGAGCTGTTTTCAAATCGACCGCTACTTGACGTAGGAGAGCGGTCCCCCCGCCCACCAATATTGATTGACAGGCGCGTCATCATATCCTCAGTTTGTTAATTCACGTCCGCCATTTTCAGCGTGAGTCGAAGCGATATCACTAAAGGAACACCCTAGCTCTATTTTTAGATGCAAGGCTCATTGGGCTCAACACAAGAGCAATATTCTCCACATTATCGCTCTAATCGGAATTATTGGTTGTATCTTTAGGTAGGTTTGCAAACATGTGTACTTCTCATTGAGTCTACCTTATACTTCAGCCGTTTGCATTTCCCGCGATCCCAGAAGCTCCCTGTGATCTTAACTAGCATGCGTTTTAGAATTCTAAACATAGGTTTCTATCAGGGTACACTCAAGTCGACGGCTGGGTGCTGCGGACCGCTGCAGAAACCTGTTTAGAATTCAAAAATGCGTGGCGCGACGATTCGGGACACTTCATGCTTCTGGTGCGCCACAGAAAGTGTCTGGTGTGCCGTGTCGCGGCTTCGAGCGGCGCATCCGGTGCCTCAGTCAAAGTTAATTCAGTGTGCGAGGTTATTAGTTTCTGTGTACAAGCTCGGCACTTGAAACTAGCACACAGTTGGCTGTAAAACTGTACAAAGACACAAATGATTTTGTACTCTCTGCTTGGTCTGTGTCCGAGTCGTACATGTACAACTGAATGGTGATCCTCTCTCTCTTTCTCCGTCTGCCTGTCAGACTCTGTTGCAAATGCAGAGCGGGTGAGCTCATGGCCCCGCCCCCTTGTTATGTTGGCGGGAAGCCGAAACTAATTTACATGTGAAGCAACACACCCATAAATCAGCGAACTGTGGACACGCCCCCAACATGACACTTTTTAACACATTATAATTAAAAAATCTGAATTGTGTTTTGAACTGAACCTAAACTGGCACGCTTAGAAGAACCATAATATTATTATTAAATCATAAAAAAGAGGTAAACTATGTTCCCTTTAAATCTATGTTGAAAACCTAATTTTATTTTATTTGTTTTTGTTTTAGTAACCATTTTTATTTATTTTTTTTGTGATTTATATTGTGCAGTACATTGATCAATCCTTGGTTGTGTTTAATAGTGCTATATAAACAAAACTTGCATCGACACCAGTATTAAGTAAAACAAATACTATGGAAGTCAACGGTTTCCAACTTTGTACAAAATATGTGAAGAAAGAAAGTCCTAAAGGTTTGAAACAAGTTAAAGGTGAGTAAACAATGCCAGAATTTAACATTTTTGGGTGAATTACCCCTTTAAATAGGGTAAACTCTCTCCCATACCCACATTCCTCAGATCAGTCATGGAAATCAAGTGAAACGCGGCACACACGTATCAGGTTCGAGTCTGATACCACAGGTAATATCATATATTTCCCCCAGGGAAGGATTTGTTTCTGTCGTGGGGTTACTGAAACATATCTGATAATGAGTCTGGAGCTGTCAACTGAATAGTTAAGCTCCTGAGAACAATTGTGATCAAAGAAGGTAGAAGTCTGATCATGGTGTCAATTTGCTGATTATTTTAAATTGACGGATCAACTTCAAAATGAAAATGTGTTGCATGGTCTGCAGGAGAGTAAAGCAATATGTTGGTGACTTTAGTCTTCATAAGAACCTTAGAAAAGGTTTTTAGCTGAATCTAAAGAATTGTTCCGTGCAAGAAACTGAACATTATTTGCAACATTCTATATGTAAGGGATAATCAACTGCAGTAAATATTCAGTGAAAATACTTCTTTCTGTGCAGCACATTCTAGTTGGTATAGTACTAACCTTTAGGAGAAGTGCATTTATTTCTAACTGTGATCAAAACTGACTGGAACTACTAGTCAGAAAATAATGCACACACTCCAGCCAATCAGAAGGAAGAATTTTAACAGACCATGGAATAAATATATATACACAGTTAGTCAGAATTATTAGCCCTTCTTTGAATTTTTTTTTCTCTTTTAAATATTTCCCAAATGATGTTTAACAGAGCAAGGACATTTTCACAATATGTCAATATGTTTTATTTTGGCAAGTAAAAAAAGCAGTTTTTAATTTTTTAGAAAACATTTTAAGGTCAAAAATTTATATATTAGCTTCTTTAAGCGAATTTTTTTCGATAGTCTATAGAACAAATCATCGTTATAAAAACTACTTGTCTAATTACCCTAAGCTGCCTAGTTAACCTAATTAACCTAGTTAAGCCTTTAAATGTCACTTTAAGCTGTATAGAAGTGTCTTGAAAAATATCTAGTCAAATATTATTTACTGTCATTATGGCATCATTAGAGAGGAGTTATTAAAACTATTATGTTTAGAAATGTGTTGAAAAAAATCTTCCTTCCGTTAAACAGAAATTGGGGAAAAAAATAAACAAGGGGGCTAATAATTCAGGGGGTCTATTAATTCTGACTTTAACACATATACGTGTACATATATGTGCGTGTATATATAAAACCATATATATTTACATATATGAACTATTATTTTTCTTCTTTATGTACCAACCCTAAAGAGCTAATAGTAGAGGTTTTGGTATTAATTTTAAACAACAACAACAACAACAACAATAATAATAATGATAATAATAATAATAGTAGTAATAAAAAGTATTAGTAATAGTAATATTTACTTATTTATTTATGATTCTCAAAGTTTAGATAGCATTGGCTTGCATTTTATGAATCACTAATGACTACAGTTTCAGCTGAACAAAAAAAAGTCACCTACATCTTGGATGGCCTGAGGGTGGGTAAATTAACAGCAAATTATTATTATTGGCTGAACAATTGCTTTAATGATAATTTGAAATCAAAACATCATTGTTAGACTAATATTTTCACCTCGGCTTAGCTAAGACAACATATTAAGCAAGACAATTACACCTACTAAAATTATACTATACACAGTTAATGAATAGTTATTTTCAAATTCAATCAATCAGAATGGTAATTGTCGACTGTACTAACATACACAAATTGTGCCAACATCATTCAATTTTTTAAAGGTGTTATATTCTGAATTGAGAAATGGAGTTAAAATCTGTTTTTTAAAACTAGCTACTAAATAATTAGTTTAAGCTGCTTGAATTTTTTTTACAGCATGAGAATATTTTCCCACATTTTTAAGTGAACTCAAACCGAGACACGTGAAGGAAGGAGGATGTTTGTGCAATGCAATCCTAAAATCATAACATGTACTTCTGAGCTTATCTTTTGGCGATTTTACAGCGAAATTCTGGAATGGAGATTGCGGCGAGCCTCGCGTATACAGTAAATCAATTCAAATGTATTTCGCACATTCTGCAGTGATTTTATGCTCTGATTGAGAAGAGAGGGACTAATGTTTGCCTTACCCCCGCTCCACCAGGAATGTGTCCCTCCAGACTTTGGGTTTCCGGTTGGGTTTGAATCTGCAATATGAAAACGCAAATATTTTATTTCTCTCCGAGTCCTTGTGTCATTTGCATACCGTAAGCCAGTGTTTGGCTTGGCCTGAATTATGACATCTTAATCTGCTCAACATAACCTGCCATCATGAGTGGCAGAGCATTTCCAGCATTCTTTACCTGCCAGAAACTCTTTATAAATGAGCTCCAAATGTGCACAAACCATTAAACTCAAGTGAAATGAATTAAAGCAAAATTGACTTGTTTATGGAGAGGATTTAGCTCACCTGTTGCCAGTCTTTTCCTGCTCCAGAAGCTTCAGGATGGATTTTCCATCCATATCAGGCGGAGTGTCCAGGCCAGCTATGTCCAGGATTGTGGGTGCCAGATCAATGTTTAGCACAACATGGTTGTTCCTTTGGAATAATACAAAATAGATTATAATAACTGTTGTTAATACTTTGTAAAGGGGTTTAATTATCATTTTAGTTAAACATAATAAATAAAAAAATATATATCTTAAATAAAAGCAATACAATCTGTAAAAATACAGATTGAAACAGATTAATTTTTTTTTATTATTATTGCTATTGTTTTTAAATGAGTTTTATAATTACTATAAGTATACTTTTACTATATTTTATAAAAAATTATTTTAATAACAATACATATAATAACTATTGTTATTATATTTTTACAGCATTTTTATATAACAGTTTTTATTTAATCGAATAAATCAGTAAATATATAAAATACATAAACAACACATACATATATATATATATATATATATATATATATATATATAAATAAAATATGAAATATAAATATATAAAAACACTGAATGAAATTTGATTGTGATTTAATTGACAAGATATAATACAATTAATGTTAATTCATCTAAAAATTACTATTTTATTTAAATAATATTCATTTAAATTATTATAAATAATAGTAGAATTTAGAAATTTCTGACTTCAACTGTAAATGGTTTTATTTATATAATTAAATTGTAGATGTATAAATCATTTTAAAAAGTGAAAGAGAAAAGTAGATTTCACCTTGCCCCTTGCTCCACATTAGGACCTCTGACAAAAAACGGCACTCTGATGTCAAAATCATATGGCATTGACTTCCCTTTGACCAGACCGAACTGGCCAATGTGGTAACCGTGATCAGCTGTGTAAATGATATAAGTGTTATCCAGCTCTCCAGTGTCCACCAGAGCATTATATACCTGCAATACAAAAACAAACATGCATTTCCTTCCCAACTCATACATGACAAAAAAAAAATCTGCTGAAAATCTAGAATCTAAAGCTCTGACCTTCTCCACAGAGTCGTCCACAGACATGAGTGTCTGGAGCCTTTTCCTGTGCAGGTAGTTGGTGAACTCCATGTGGATCGGCTTCATCGGGCCCGTGTACTGCATAATCCAGTGCTTATCCATGTTAGGAGCATAGTTATAACTGGGAGTTCTGGATAAACAGGAAAAACATGCAACTGTGAGAAAAAAAAATGCACCTGTCTGCCATTTTGTGTTGCAACACTTGTTGTGTTGTCAAGTTGACAAGTGTCAACAGGTGCATTTCCATAATAAATTTGCGCAAAACTTTAGCAATATTTTTAAAATGTCAATAAAAATGATTACAAAAAGAGCATTAACCAAGTGCTATGTGACTAAAACTCATCCAGTATAGATAGATATACAATTGAAGTCAAATTTATTAGTTCTTCTGTGATTTTTAAAAAAAATATTTCCCAAATGATGTTTAACAGAGCAAGGAAATTTTCACAGTATTTCCTATAATATTTTTTCTTTTGGAAAAGTCGTTTTCTTTGGGTGCTCTGGTTTCTCCCACAGTCTAAATACATGCGCTATAGGTGAATTGAGTAAGATAAATTAGCTGTAGTGAGTGAGTGTGAATGCGAGTGTATGGATGTTTCCCACACTGGGTTGCGGTTGGAAGGGCACCCGCTGCGTAAAACATATGCTGGAACAGTTGGCGGTTTATTCCGCTGTGGCAACCTCTGATAAATCAGAGACTAATCCGAAGGAAAATGAATGTGCATCAGACAAGCATTAAAAGCAAGTCACTTATTATTAGGTGAGTTATAGTGCACAATAGTTACAAAGCAACATGTCCAAGAGAGCTAACAGACACACAAGCATATTTTAAAACAAAAAAAAACGATGTGTGACTTTTGCACCATGTGACTTGTAAATTCGGAAAAGGCATGTCTATTGTAGTTTTGGTAAATATTCCTTTTCCAAATTGTCTGAAAAACCAGTTAGCCTTAAATGTGAGCGTATACACTTTTGCATTGTATGGTCATTTCTGTGAAATTGATTCTATATTTTCAACTTGCAATTTCAGTTTGTGAAATCTGAAGGGTATTCCAAAAATATTTAGCTGTTTATTCAAACTACTTATTTAAAATGACATACAATTCTTGAGATTTTTTGGGATAACTTAATTGTTTTAAGTTCAATTCACCTTAATTTGTTAAGTTATCTTAGTCTATTTATGTTGGAACAACATGGATGAATTTTTTTTACATTTTTATTTTTTATAGTGAATGCAGGCTCATATGGGTACTCCAAATCATCTTAGGTACATTAATATCAACATTTATAGGTTTGTCTTTCACACAGCTGTTCTTGACTGCTTGATGCTATATTTTGTCTGTAGGTTAGTGTAGGCTGCATTTAGCCATTTTTTTCTGCCAGTTTTATGTTTGAAAGAGTTAGTAAATACTTACAGATCAGTGTGTGGTGTCTAATTGTTTACTTTTGTGGCAAGTAGTCATGAAGTAATAATGTAATACGCAGGATAATGTACATCCAGGCAGTTGTCTTTGCAGAATAAAGCTTTTCAGTTTTAAGGCTTGTGCACAACGGGATGATTTTCACTTGAGTTGTCTTTTGGTATTCATATCCAACTGATTTTCACTGCTGATGAGTCGAGTAAATGTGCAAAAATCACTCCCTGACATTAGATTAGAGGTCTGCACCTGACCAGATTTCTTGTGGCGCGGGAATAAATTTCAGAATAAAACGTGGTAATGGTCGGTAACTCTGGTGTAATTTGAACGGGAGCGGGCGGTCTAACAATATAGTGCTTTTAAGAGATATAGAGAGCTCTGCTGTCGCTTGTTATAGGCTGTCTGTAGCATCCAGATAGGTGTTTTTTGGTAGGCATATTTAATCGCTATACATTTTACATTCTTCCTTGGCCCAATATGTACCTGCTATGTGTATAGAAATAATGCTGATATAATATATGAAACACAATCAGTAGTTGGCAAATATATTAAGAATATGTTCGTGAATCTGACTTTGAAAGAGTCAGTGCCTCACCAGCTCACAAAGGGGCAAACAAAACTGACATTTAGCCTACAATCCTTGCACATCCTGCACTTTTATCTGTTAGCTTTCTCTTTTGGTAGTGCCAGATTTTAATCTGATATTTTGGAAACCAGATTTAAATTTAGCGGGAATGGTCGGGTCGAAAAACGAGGCAGGTTGGGCAGCGGGTGAACGAAGACTGAATATATAGCAGGAGCAATCGGGTGCAGAATAAAACCTGGCAGAAGCAGGATTAAAAATTCAGTCCCGCACAGATCTCTACATTAGATGGTGCTTAAAAGAAATACCCCAAAAGGTGGCCCAGCGCAACTTTATGCTTTTGACAATCACCCTTATTATTTTTTTCTTGTGTAAAAGCTTTTTAATGTCTGTTTGACCTTCTCCACCTCAACTAAAATACACATATTTTTAAATGCTTTTTTACACCTGGTCTTTTGCCCATCGGTCTACACGCTCATATTGGCGCCCATTTTTAAACCACGAGATGATAACGGTCTGCGATATTCACGCATGAAAATTATTTCAGTGTGCACAGGCCACATTGAAAAATATATGTTTGGTGCTTGTTTAAACTACTTATTTAAAATGAGCTGAAACAACAAAATTCTTGAGACTTTTTTGAGACAATTTAATTATTTTATGTTCAATCCACTTCAATTTGAAAAAAAAAAGGAGTTGAAAAAAATTGCAATTGAGGCAACATGAAGGAATTATGTGGAACCCAGCATTTTTACTTATGTTTATTATTCTCCACTTCATATCAGGCTGTTGTTAATAGATGTACATTATCCCATACTTAACATCTTTAATATAATGAATGAGTAAAAATAAAAACATAATTAAAAAAATAAACAAGCGAGCATGCAAACAAATGTTTCTGAAGCCCTCATTTGATCTATAATTGCATTTTTTATTTAATGATTAATATTATATATCTTTAGTAAAACACAAAACAAGACAAAATACAAAATGACCAAATTAAAATATTATTAAATGTTACGCTCATTATTTTTCCAATTTAACTTTCTATTTTATTTAATGACTAACATTTGATTTCTTTAGTGCCTATACAGGTTTCTTTTGTAGCTTTACGTTCCGCATGAACAGTCACAACATGTGACCGAAGAATACATGCACCTGTCACCTGCCATTTCACAAGCACTTGTGGTGCTGTTAAAACTGACTGTCGTATAACATTCCTGACAAGCGTCAATAACACGAGTCGACGGAAACTGACTAATTCTCCTCGCTGGCCTGTTTTTCTTGGGCTCCTCACACCATACCGAGAGTCTCAGGGTTTCTTGGCAGCGTTTAATCGTTTGAGGGTTGGCACATGCAGAAGAAAAATAATAGCTTCCCCAGCCTTTCAGGCCCAAAATAAAGTTTGTAATACGTCCAGCATCGACAGGGCTATAACTCATTTGCATCTGAAGTGGAGAATGAAAAGCTGGGTAAACAGGAGGCTGTGGGCTTGTTTGTAGAGCTACGGCTTTAAGATAGACACCTGTTGACTGCATTTGGCTTCTTTCCACAGCTGAAAGACTCTTGTGCAGGGTGTCATGATGAAGGATGGATGCAGGAAAAGCTTCATTCTTTATGAGTGGTCAGTCTTGGTCTGTCAATGTTATTTGGTTAAAAAAAAAACTAAAACAAAGCAATGAAAATGCCTTTCTTTTCTTGGTCAATCCATTTTGAGAGTTGATTTATTTTATGGCAATGCAGACTTCATGCATTTTAGATTTATTTGTATCAGTTGCTACTAGAAAGCTTATGGGGTTATGCGATGCTTTCTTACAAACAAGAATAATAATAAAAAAAACAACTACAGCTTCATTTAAGCATGACAGTGAATTAAGCAAATTGGTCACACTTTACTATAAGGTTTCATTAGTTAATGTATTTATTATGAACAATACATGTACAGCCTTTATTAATCATAGTTCAACATTTACTAATGCATTATTAAAATATGAATTCACACTTGTTATCATTGCAATGTGAGTTAATTACCATTAAGTTACCTTTATTACCATTAACTAACGTTAAAAAAACATTATTAAATACAGTAACACATGTATTGTTCATTGTTTGCTCCTGTTAGTAAATGCATTAACTAACATTAACTAATGCAACCTTATTGTAAAGTGTTATCAGCAAATTAATTAAAGTATTAAGTCTATAAAGCATTCTGTCTATTCAAGTGTTAATTCAGTCCATTTTATTTAATTTCATTGTTAATATTTTATAATTCAACTAAAATACAAAAGGCAAAATAAAATGTTTTGATAAGTTTAATAAGCAATAACTACATATTAAATATTTAATTTAGATTTAAAGTATTTATAAAATATTTAAGCCATAACATTCTTTACATATTTACATATATATATATATATATACACACACATATATATATATATATATATATACATATATATATACATATATATATATATATATATATATATATATATATATATATATATATATATATATATATATATATATATATATATATATGTATATATAAATAGAAAAATATTTTTAAGCCATCAGATTCTTTACACACACACACAAACACACACACATTATATATATATATATATATATATATATATATATATATATATATATATATATATATATATATATATATATAGAATATAAAACAGAATATATCTTTCTGTTTTAATTACTTGCATCTTTGGTTAAAAATAATAATAATAAAAACAAAATAATAATAATAATAAACAACAACAACAAACATGGTCCAAAGGTGAATTTAATAAACTATATATTACTGACCGTAGTGTATGTGTGTGAATGTAAGAGTGTGTATGGGTTGCGGCTGGGAGGGCATCCGCAGCGTAAAAACATATGCTGGATAAGTTGGCGGTTCATTCAGCAGTGGTGACCCCTGATTAATAAAGAGACTAAGCCGAAAAGAAAACGAATGAATGAATGAATGAATGAATGAATAACAAGCAGACAGGACACATTTACATTAATCACTGAGCAGATGTATTCAAAACAAATTATGAGTGAAACAATACTTCAGACTATTAATTACATTATATTTACTGCTTAGTTGGTTCCAATTTTAGGGGGTATGCTCATGTTCATTTTAAGACAAAAAAATGTTTTCCAAAGAAACACTTTTCACTGAGAAATCACTGCTAGACTTCAAAACTAACTATAAACTGTCAAAAATCTTAAATAGAATCCATGAGTTCGACATTTTCTTGTGAAAGCTACTAATCTTTGTTTAATTGAAAACTTCGAACAGCTTATGCAGCTGATAACTAACACCCCCAAAAGAGTGTGAAACCCTGCTGCATCATTCCAGCATGAAACCTGTGCCTACCATCTGCTTCCCCTTTCTTTTGGCACAACTTGCCAGGCAACCCTTTCGGCACCAGAGCGACTTGCCAGCCCATGTGAACCTTGCTGTCTCCAAGTGTGATCTATTCACAGCCCATGCACTTAAAAAGATATTAATAACACAAAAGAGTCATCCAAAACAATGCATTCAACCAAACCTACATAGTGAAAGGCATGATTGATATGAGAAGAGTCAGAAAGTTGTGTAGGAAGACAAGCTTTAGAAAAAAACGGATAGGCTTGGGGAACAAAAGTGTGACTGGGATCCCGAAATGCTTGGGATGTTAAGGACTTGGAGACGGATGGCCTGTTGCCACTGAACTATGTGTGGAATAGGATCTTAGCCATTGAAATGATGATAGTGCAGTGAAGCCATCAAGGTTTTGGCACTGGCGCAAGAATTATAGAAGCATCTCATCCCATGTCAAGTGCCAGAACTTTACTTGGATGATAAATCACTTCAGTTTCATGGTGGTAGTGTCAGGGGTGAAGTGCGTTTCAGTGCACTGATATCTCTTAAAGAGACAGTTCACTAAAAAAATTGACAAAGAATTTGCTATTAATTTAATTATATATTATATGCGTATATCTTTAGTAAATGTTTAAGCCATCATTTTTTTTATTTTTGGTTTTTTATTTTAACTGAATTTGTTGTATCTTTAGTAAAATAATAAATAAATAAATAAATAAATAAATAAATACTCTTTAAGCCATAAATTTGTCTACATTTGTCTTTCTGTTTAAAGGGATAGTTCATCCAAAAATAAAGATTTACTATTACCAACCCCCAAGTGGTCCCAAACCTTTATGACTTCCATTCTTCTTTTATGAGTTCCTCACAATTGACTTCAATATAGAAAACATAAAAAACTATGAAAGTCAACAGGTTACAGGTTGCCAACATTTAAAAAAATATCTTCTCATAACCCATAGATGTTTGAAACAAGTTAAGGGTGAGTAAATGATGACAGGATTTTTATTATTTTTTATAATATATATATATATATATATATATATATATATATATATATATATATATATATATATATATATATATATATATATATATATAAACAAATATACACTAATAGAAACTAATATAAAATAAGCAAACTAACAAATGCTATTGATGCTATTGTTGTTATCCTATTTTGTTTCTGTTTTTCGGGGGAGGGCATGCTATTGTTCATTTATATACTTAAAACATTTGAAGTAACAACTTCAAAGAATACTGCCCAATTTTACAATTAAATTCAAATTAACAACTATTTAAATTGTTTGCATTGACCACACAAAATCTGCGCATGCAGAAACCAGCAAATTTCCACAGATTTTTAGCCCATCGTTGAGTCAATTTATTTACTTGTGTAAATGTGTGTAAATTTATATTTATTCAGTTTTTTTAATTAATTAATTTCAGTAAAAATATTGACTTGTATGACAGTGGCGTGGGTTTCCTCCAGGTGTTCCGGTTTCCCCCTCAAGTCCAAAGACATGCAGTACAGGTGAATTGGGTAAGCTAAATTGTTCGTAGTGTATGAATGAGTGAATGAGTGTGTATGATTGTTTCCCAGAGATGGGTTGCAGCTGGAAGGGCATCTGCTGCATAAAGCATATGCTGGATAAGTTGGTGGTTCATTCCACTGTGGCGACCCCAGATCAATAAAGGCACTAAGCCAAAAAGAAAACGAATGAATGAAAAATATGAAAGTGTTCATTTGATTTATTTACAATACAGTTTGTAAAGTAATATTTTCTGTTGAAAAATTGACTTGCTTTGTTTACCAAATAAGTGGGTCTAATTGGATTTGCATTGTAAACTTTAAATAAAAATTAAAGAGGTAAGATATTTCATATATTACGTTTTTAGTCACGATACTCCCAAAATCATTCCACACAAATTTGACAAAATTCTGCGCAAAAATAGCCAAAAATGTCCACAGATTCTGTCTGGCCCTATCTATTAGATTACTGAAACGTAAGAAATTGTGATCCATTTCATGGTCTTATTTTATTCAATTTTATTTTACATTCATTACTAGGAAAAGATACAAACGTATTGACTCAAAGACTTTCAAACTTGTTAAAATCACTGTTTAAATGATGTCATTGTTCATTAGCCAAAAATCAATTACAAGAGTCATTAAGTTGTTAATGAATAAGGACGACAATAAAACCAGTGATTTTAAAAAGTGGGTGTAGGGACTGAATTGCTTTACACATCTAGGAAGGCTTTGAGCTAAAACGTTTGGGTCTGTGCCCAGTAACAAATGTAAAAAAAAATTGCAATAATAAAAATATTGTTCTCATTAGTGTGGGTCATAATTTCGTACAATTTAAATCAAAGAAACAGTAAATGACACTCTGAAATAAAATTCACAATGCAAAAGTCCCTGTGTCATGTATATGTGCTGAGGAGCTTTTTGCTGAGGCTATAGATTAAATTGAACCATACTGTAAATATTGTAATATATTAATATATATTGTAAATCGGCAACATGGTGGCTCAGTGGTTAGCACTGTCACCTCACAGCAAGAAGGTCGCGGGTTTGAGCCCCGGGTGGGTCAATTGACATTTCTGCGTGGAGTTTGCATGTTCTCCCCGTGTTGGCGTGGGTTTCCTCCAGGTGCTATGGTTACCCCCACAGTCCAAAGACATGCGCTATAGGTTAAAGTGGGCATCCACTGTGTAAAACATATGCTGGATAAGTTGGTAGTTCAATCTGCTGTGGCAACCCCTGATGAATAAAGGGACTAAGCCGATGGAAAACTAATGAATGAATGTAAATATAGAATTTCTTGCACATTTTATTTATCCAAGACCTCAAAGTATTGTCAGAAACAATGAGGTCTAAATATTATTTTGCCTCTATATGGTTTTTTGACTCTTAAAATGCCACTAGCCCTTGCTAGATATTTTATGAATTACTAGTGACCACAGATTCGGATAAAACTTCTCTTATATGTTACTTAAGGGAAAAAAAAGTCTTGGATTCCCTGGGGGTAAGCATAACCTAACAGGAATTTTGGGGTGAACTGTCTCTTTAAGAGTCTATTTTTAATGGTGCATCCAAATATATACGAGGCCACAAAAATTCGTAAACTCCTATTTACCTGCATGCCAAATTACAATGGTTTAAAATTTATAGGAAAATTATATTCTTGGAAGGCTACTGTTCTTCTGAAATGCGTGTCCCCAGAAATATCCTATTATAAATACATACAGAACAATAAAAATATCTAGACTCAACAATCCAGCAGAGCTTGGCTGTAGGACAGAGACGCTTGAGGTTCAGTCGAGTTCAGCAATAACAGAGAGTGACTGAATGTTCTGGGAGTCATGATCTGTTGTAATCGCAATGTTTTAATTCGCATTTTGAAGCATTGAAACAAAAACTAAGGTTGTAAATGGCAAATTTAAAAAAAGAAGTACTTAACAAGAGTTTATGCAAATAATAGTTGATGGACAGTACATTTTTTTTGTCAGAGCAAACATTAAAGCAACAATTGTATGTTTTCTTATGATGGTGTCGCTCCAGTTCCTTCATTATAAGTAACCAACACAAATGTCAACCACTCAAACAATTCCATGCAAATGTACCTAATTTACTTTTTTGTGATCTTTTTGGGATGTTAAGATAGAAACCTGGCAAATGATAAAAATCATCATGCTGTTAACACCATGTTAACATGTTTAAAATGATGTTAACATTCCTAAGGCCCCATTTACACTAATACGTTTTAGTTTTAAAATGCATAACGTTTGCTACGGCTTCCGTCCACACAACCCCTTAGAGTTTGGAAGCGCTGAAGAGGTAAAAAACACTCCTGCTCTATGCAAGAGTGGGTGGGGAAATAGAGGCATCTGAAAATGGAGGCATGGCTGCAGACAATCGCCAATCTGTTTGGGGCTTTTACTTAATTTTAAGTGCACATAGTTCAGTCTTGCATCCTTGCCTTGTAGGTTCAGACTTTACAAGTTTGGTATGGAAAACAAACTCCTGAGGACACGCAAGTGTACTTTATAACGTCATTCACATCATTTTTATTTTGATATTAGCACCTTAACAGACACCAAAACGTAGAGGAGTTGTGTAGCTACATATTTATATGACTGTCCTCTTCACTGAATGCATATTTTTATAACAAAAACGGAGCCTATAACATAACTGCCTCCCTTTGATTTTCATTGAAAAATATGAAACATGTCCTGTCTCTTTGGTGAATATCAGTTTTAATAGTAAATAATGGCCATTATAAAAGTATAACGTACAATAAGTTTATACAATATAGAAAATAAAGGCAAGCAATCTGTCAAATATGCAGAATCATGTACATGGTTACATAAATTAATATATCAACTTATCTTTGCATTCAGCTAAAACACCCTGATTTCACGAGGAAACGTACGTATTTTACGTTTTGGCAGTTTAGTGATGAATTCAGGTCCAGTCTTATGAAAATGTACGATTTTTAAAACAAGTCATGGCACCCAACCCTACCCCTAAACCCAGCAGTTATTGTAGTGGGTAGTGGGTAGTGAGTAGTGGGCGGGGCTTTCTTTTTGCGCATCATTCTCTTATAGTAATCTAATGGTAAAAGGGGTGTGGTTAAGAATATTGTGGCTAATGGCCCATTTCCACTGAGTGGTACGGTACGGTATGGTTCGGTTTGGTAGGTTTTTATGGCCGTTTCCACTGTCAAAAAGCATACCGAACCGAACCGTACCGTACGACTTTTTCGGCACCCTTTCGAAAGGGTACCAAACACGAGAAAGGGTACCAAAAGGCGGAGCCACACGCGCAGCTGAACGCTATTGGTTTACAGAGATACGTCAGTCGCTTACGCAACAAGCCAGAATGAAAACAAAAAAACCGTTATGTTTGAAATACACAGCGAGAGATTGCAGCGGAATTATAAATACATATAATAATGAGCCATGGTCGATCTGGGCTCAAACAAACCTTGTCGTCGTCTGGATGAACAGCCACAAAGCCAAGAAGAAGAGCAGATTTACCCTGTGCCGCCTAGTGTTTTACGAGCCAGTCTGAGGCGCGAGCGGTTTCGCTTTCTTGCTAGCGCTCGTGCGCGTCTAACATTATATCTGAAATAACAAACTTCTTGAGCTGATGATAATAACCTGCGCTTGATTATTGACGTGCTTTTGAAACCCGATCCTGTCGGACACTGACAAACGCGAGAGTGAAGCGTGAAGAAACAAAGGAGAAGCCGGAAAAAAGGAGCACATTATTTTTCAGCAAACATGAACAAAATGCCAAGTATAACTAACTTATTATCTTCACCTTTTGGACTAATATGAACCGGGAATGACGGAATTACTGTCTAACAGAGGCTACATGTGCTGCTGAAAATTACAGACACAGATGAGAGGTTTTCACTGACTGTGGGCTATATTTTGTGTTGTTTTGAACCTAAATACGGACGAAATGTCTGTTGTGTGTGTTCTTCTGTAGTTGGTAACATATCGGAGACTGTAAGGGGCTGTATGAGTTTATACAGTATGTGTTCATTTATTTAGTTATTTAATATAATTACAGACGTTACAGTAGGCTGTTTCGCACTGTCATTGATCTGCAGTTATAATCAACTGATGTTCATTGAAAAGTTAGTAATAAACATTTATACACAAGTATTTATGTGTGTAAAGCATCTGTTTTGTGAGAAGTGCTTTTCATATGACACGTGAGTGACCCGTACAGCTTTATTGTAGACATTTCCTCGAGCGAGAATGACGTCGACTGAAACTTTCTGTCATACACCACGCCCACCAAAAGGGTACCCTTGTTAGTGGAAACGCAAGCCTGATAAAGGTGACCCGTACCAAACCGAACCGTACCGTACCAGTCAGTGGAAACGAGCCATAAAGCTCATCAGAGAATGACGGCCACTCCAAACATGGAAGCAAATGGTCAGACTTTGATTGAAGATTACCAATAACAGTTGATTAACTTGTTCACCTAAAGAATAACAATGTGCGCTAGCAAAAAACACATTATAAATTTAGATTTCACACAGACTTTAAACCAACATACCTAATCAGCTGTGGGTTGAAATAAGCCTCTCTAATAACTTGATGGAAATGCACCTGATTCTCATTTTATTTATATTTTGCAAACTTTGAAGAGATTCACTACTCACATGTGCTGGGAGGCATTTGGGAAGAACTCAGAGTATTGCGGTGCTGAGTCCTCTGGGCCATGAGGAGCCGCGTGACTGATCACCATCATCACTGGCCGGTGCGGGAACATGCGCTTGGACATGCGGAAATAGTTGATGCTGTCATTGGTGATCAGATCAGTAAAGTAGTCCTGGAAGTGGTAGAATAATAAATATGCATTACTGCACTGAATTTATTTGTTAGAAAAAAAATATTGTTAATACATAATATAATTTAAAATGCATGCACAAAGTCATTTGTATTTTTAGATTGGTAGAACAAGAAGTCCCTTGTAATTGAATACAATGACAATTATATAAAATTAAATAAACATCTGATATTTTAAACTTTCAATTTATAAAATATCCCATGCAATATCTCCTAAAACATATTCATAAATAAATTCATTATTGTAAACAATAATGATAATAATCTAATATAATAATAATCTTTTCTTGTTCTGAAAATATATTTAAACATTAAATATTTACTTAAAATCTAATTAAATACTATTGTGAAAAATGCACATATACATTTTGCTTTTTTAAATAAGGATTATGATGCATCATATCTTTACAATAACACAAGACATTTGTCATAACTACATTTTAACTGGTTTAGAAACTAGTATAGATATTTCTCAAAATAATCAGAAAGCCAACACAATTACGTAAATATTAAATCACAAGGCACAAAAACTAATACAATGATGGTATCAACTCAAGTTTTGAGCAGGACAAGAGTGCTGACAGCTTCACTCAATGCGAACAGAGGGTCGTAGTCCTGTTATGACAACACTGGGGTCTCAATCTGACTGCTATGAGGCAGCAGCAGGAATGTGCACTTGGGCTTGGGGGCAAAAATCATGTGATACTGAAGCTGTAAGCCCTTTGACGGCAACACTCCTGGTCTGGGTTGACAGTGGGAAAGTCTTCACCCCCATCCTTCCCCAATGCTAATAGCGTGCAGCTACCACCAGCAGCACCAGCTGCGGGAGCGTGAGACTTGTGGAAGTTATTGTTTAGAGCTGTACTCAGTGGACCTTGTTCCTTACAGCAAATCATTTCACTGCCGCTGTTGTACCACTAATTGAACCAGCATGTTTGTTTATGCTGGAAAACTGTTCTGCATCACGCTGAATGTTTCTGTGAAGCGGCTTCTCAGTGTGCCTAACCTGATTAATTCATTAAAAGTTTGTTTGCTTGGAGTGAAAGAAGGCACAAACTGTGCCTTTTTAGCAAATGTGTTGTGCTTAAGCCTACGTTTGACTAAAAAAGGCTAAAAGGCTAAAGCTAATTTGAAGTATGTGGCATACTTTAACAAAGCAGATTTCTGCTGTAATATGTTATTCTAGACCATGATAGCTCTTCTCTACCTACAGTATCAGTGGCGGTTCTAGTCCAGAGGCGGTTCTAGTCCAAATGCCCCAGCAAGATGCCTCTCTGGGTGATCGCCCATATTGCTCATGCCTAAATCTGTCACTGCTACCTATTTAATACTTTTTTTGGATTAAAACTTTAAACAAGAATCCCACAGTATACGTTTATGCAATCATTTGAGTGTGTGTACAGTGTGGGACATTAATGTCTTTTATTAGCATTAGCTGATTGCTGTATGCTTTTAGACTGTTTTTCCCACTGCACCTTAGATCTGCATACTGTTTTTGCTCTACTTAGGTGCCATTTAGACGAGTACATTTTCGTTTTTAACCATGTTATAGTTCAGAAGATCAGTTATAGTGTGATTGTGGACACCTGTGCCCCCTTTTTTTTTTTAAACTTTGCATTTCAGTTTATTTCTATAGTGCTTTTACAATGTAGATTGTGTCAAAGCAGCTCAACATAAAAGTTCTAGTCAATTGAAAATGTGTCAGTTCAGTTTTTAGAGTTGAAGCTTAGTTTAATTCATTTCAGTGTGGTTTAAATTTCACTGCTGAAAGTCCAAACACTGAAGAGCAAATCCATCAATGCAAAGCTCCTCAAGTCCCAACCAAGCAAGTCAGTGGCGACAAACTTTACCAATTGACGGAAGTGAAGAAAAGAAAAAATTCCTGAGAGAACCAGGCTCTGTTGGGCACAACCATTTCTCCTATTGCCAAACTTCTTGTGTAGAGCTGCAGTCTAGGCACCGGAGGCTGGAGAACACTTCAGGGCACTTCATAATTTCAGAGCATATAAACTGAAAAGGAACACTATTGGTTCTATACTAAAACAAGCTCTTTAGCATTTTCAAATACTCAGTTTTTGTATGTTGAAGATGCCAGAGTTTGGACACTCGCTGTAACCGTGGCAAAACTTATAAACGGCACGTTCATTTCCAGTTTATTTCATTGTAGTGACTACAAACAATTCAAATGCAAAAATCTAGCTTTGGCGACTTGCTGATGCCAAGTCATTGATGAACATAAAGTGTTTTTATAGTATTAAACACACTTTCAATGACCAATAAAGCAGCTCTACAGTCTGACCAAGAAGGACTGAACAAAGAAAATTAAGCAGGGACATTTTTAACATCACCAGACAGTAAATATCACCTTGGACCAATGTCAGTTTGAAGGTGTTGTAAAAAAATGCTCAAGCAAGCTCCTTCAAACTCCTGAAAGAAACTCTGAGCAAACGTCTTTTTAAACTAATTTAGTTTGAAATCACTTCATACCAGCTTGCTTGTTTTATGTCATTTAAGCATCTTTAGTGGTAGCACAATCGCCTCACAGCAAGAAAGTTGCTGGTTTAAGCCTTGGCTGGGTTAGTTGGCATTTCTGTGTGGAGTTTGCATGGGTTTCCTCCGGGTGCTCTGGTTTCTCCCACAAGTCCAAAAACATGTGGTACAGGTGAATTGGGTAGGCTAAATTGTCTGTAGTGTATGTGTGTAAATGTGAGTGTATAGGTGTTTCCTAGTGATGGGTTGGAGCTGTGGCAACCCCTGATTAATAAAGGGACTAAGCCGAAAAGAAAATGAATGAATGATGAATGAAAATATCTTTAGAGCGTACAGATACGATAACACACACATATAAAAACCTAAGTACAGGATGGGCTTAAGGGTTTCCAGGAACCACTTGAAGACTTTGCCACAAAGTTCCTCCATACATCATGTAGAAACCTCTTGTGCCCCTGTACTTGTGGGTAACTTAACACCTTCATTCAATTCAACAAGCAGGTTATTGACATCCGAGTAACGGTCCAAACATTTATTTGCTCATCCTTCCAAGAAAACCATGAAACCTCTGCACAAATTCCACATTCCCCAAAAACATGCTATACCTGAGAGACATCAGTGACTGAATCCTAAAGCTTGTTTTGACAGCGGCTCCAAAACACACTAGAGATGGAAGGTGGCCATGTCAAATTAAACTTTTCAAACTGTGATTTTATCACTTTGCTCATATTGTTGGTCTTGCACAAAGGTGAAAAGGTATGTCACTTCACAGCCAACCATAGAGAGCATTAATCATGACTATGTCTGAAAGTATTGATTCCTTTTCCATAATAAATATGCAAATATTCCTAAATCCAGATATATTTACTTGAGATGCTGCACAGAATGACTTTGATCAAATATGGCTTTTTGAAAAACTGATGGTTTAGATTATAATTCAGCTCTGCATGAACCGGAAGTTGCTGAGACAACTATCATCTGACAATGGGTTCTATGCATAGCTAGAGTTTAAAATCCAACGATAAACTTCCGGTGAAAGCTTAATGTGACTTTTCAAACTCACAAGGTTATTTTTACAGCATCGATGTCGTACTGTAATTACAATACATTCAGGTAAATAGACTCAAGCATTCATTTAGTTGTTCAAGCGTAAAATGAGATGAAAGACTAGCACAGTCAGTAGCAACAGGCTAGCACAGAAATTCCATTGAAAATACTGGAATTAAATTAAACTGTCATATTTTAAAGATGTGGCAGGCGAAAATGTAATTTAATGCAAGGCTTTTTGTCTGATCTGAGACCCACTTCATATAGTATATCTAACAGGCAGTGAAGATCACTGATTGTAAAGAAATCAGATCTTAAACGTGACAATTTTGAAATGGAAAGCCCTTGGGCTGCCTGGCTGAAAATTAAAAGTCTGTGTGCATATAGCCCATTGAGTTTTTTTTTTTTTATTTAAATAAACATACTTAAATAAAAGAATATATTTGAACCCAGCATAAACTCAATTCTTTAACAAAGGTTATTAAATACTGTAATAAACGCATTGTTCAATGCTAATTGGGGACTTGTTGTTATTATTTTATTTGAATTTTCAAAACCTCAACTTTGTGTAAAAAAATTAATTAACGTAATTAAAAAAATCATAAATTACATACAACATTTTATCCAGATATATATACTGAAGTATTCTGTACAGTCCACCCTGTCAAATCAGTAAAGCAACAGTTGAAAAAAAAGACACTTTCCCCTCAGGACATCATCTTCTTGTCTACCAGTTCTTATGCAATTTAACCACCTGGTGATACATAAGACACCGGTGAATCTCCTCATGTCCCCCTTTAATCTAAGCACATTCCACATGGAGTCAAGCAACCCAAATTTGAGATGCAATTAGAAGGCTGAAATTAGTCGAGAACAGACCATACAATTGAGCATAGCATAAACTGAAAATTGAGTTTAAAAGACACCTCTGGCTCGCTGACAGGGCTGTGAACTTATGTGACCGGGCACACACATACCTTGGCATAATCCGCGCCGTGCTTCTCCTTGTTCCCATTCCGACAGACGGTGTAATTATAGAACCGGGAATTTTTGATCAGCCCAACCCATTCACGCCACCCAGGTGGGATGTAGCTGCCGTTGTACTCATTCAGGTACTTCCCAAAGAAAGCTGTGAAACAAAATATAAAGAAGACAACTTGAGTCTAGAGCTGCACAATTAATTGGTAAAAGACCCACACAACCTTTATTTTAAATAACAATCCAGACCCGTAGCCAGCCTGGTGAAAGCGGTGGGATCTTAACTGCACTTTTTGATGTACCAATTACATTTCCTAAAGATTTCGATTTAATAAATATGGGGGGGAAATAATGTAGCCTATTGTAATTTATTAGGTTAATAACAAACTGGCCAGCACATTCACTTTTCCAGTTAGAATTTGGCCATTTGAATGATAAACAATAAAGCATAATAATAATAATAATAATAATAATAATAATAATAATAATAATAATAATAATAATAATAATAATAATAATTATAATAATGTAGAGCTTCAAGATTTTTTCTTGCCTCTCTTGTAAAAAAGTTAATTTGAAAAATTATGGATAACAACATCATCCTAATTATTAGTATTAAAATGAACTTTATTATGGGTCGCTTTTTGTGCTTCACACCTTTTCATTGGTCATTTTTTCTTTAAGAATAAGGTCCAAGATTTAGAATAAAGGCTACTTGTAAAATGTTTTCTCTATTTAACAACATACAGTAGACAAGTAGTGAAAGATGACATCAGTTACTTCAAATTCTGTGTGGTCTTAAAGCTTTCGGAGGGTTATTTTCACAGTTTATGGTTGCGTAGCAGTCAAAATAGGACAAATGAGCTGGTGTATAGGACAAATTCTGGACCTTTGTCAGTGGGGGGTGGGTCTTTCAAACCACAAACCCCCAAACCCAAACCCCCCTAGCTACGGGTCTGCAATTGTATGTGCTTGTTTAACTTTTAAAGGTACAATCATATCTGCTTTACCCAGAGAGCTGTTGTTTTGTATGGTTGAAGTAGATTCTGTATCTGTTAATAATATCTGTGAATTAACAGTTTAGATGTTTTGTGATTCACAAGTGTTTTCTATTTACGAATTGCATTAGAAAACAATTTTTCAACTCAACAGTTTGACAAAGTGTCTTTTATTGAAATTGAAATAATTTGAAATAATGTACTGTATAAGAAGTAATAAATAGAGAAATAAGAATGTAAAATAACAGAAAATGAACTGGCCGTTTATTATAAGGTTTGTGTACTATAATATACAACACAAAACCAGCTTGCATAACATTTTTAATAGTTTAAAGTGATAATAAAAGTCACTTTTGCACTTTAAGGTTACAACTAACTTGAAGAAAAATCAAGGTCCCATAATGCAATTCAAAAGCAAAAATAAAAACATGAATCATAAAATACAGAAAACTGCTAATTTACGTTCCATGTTCTGTGTCACAAACAATAACATTTTCACATGTGTATACTAGGACATCCTGACATTTACAATAGTGATCAATCACTGTAAAAGCAATTTCATGCTTCAGATGAATGCCAAAATACATGGCAACAAGCACTCAGGAAAAAAAGATTTTTCAAAAAACCCTGATTTAACCAGTAGCACACTCACACACACACAAAGTTATCTCGAGCAAGTATATATAAATATATATTATTTAATAAAGCACTCTTATATAAATACTTTTGTGCAATAACTAGAGCCAGACAGAATTTGCAGACATTTTTTTGCTATTTCTGAAAAGAATTTTGTAAAAAAAAAATATTTGCGGATTTATGCAGAATAATTTTAGGAGAATCATATCTAAAAACTCAATATCTGAAATAAAAAATAATACATTTTTAATTTTTACAATGGAAATCCCATTAGATCCACATATATTGTAAACAAAGCAAGTCTCTCACATAATATACACACTAAAAGACAGAAAATATTACTTTACAAACTGTATTGTAAATAAATCATTTGAACATTTAATATTCATGTTATTATATCACAATAATATTAATAAAATTAATTAAAAAACTGAATAAATATAAATTTACACACATTTACACAAGTAAATACACTGACTCAATGATAGGCTAAAAATCTATACCTGGGCCTATATCAATGACTTACCTAATTAATCTAACTTACCTAAGTTAAACTAATTAACCTAGTTAAGCCTTTAAATTGCACTTTAAGCTGAATATTAGTAAGTAAAGTAAATAAAAAGTAAAAAATTAAAATATCATGCATGGTCATAATGTCAAAGACAAAATAAATTAATTATAAAACAATCATCTTTTAAAACACACTAGACTTCTCTGTAAAACAGTAAATATTTGAAAAAGAATTTAAATATCAAAAGGGGCTAGCATTTTCTCTTCAACTATGTATGTACATAAAACATCTGTCATAACATCATCAATCTACTTTGTCTAATTAGCTGGTAAACTCGCCATTCAAAATCATGTGAGAATCCCTTTTTAAAACAAACAAAAAACTGGTGATTCTCAGTTCCAGAATGGTAGAGCTTAACTTGCGTCTGTTCAGAGAGGTCGACAAAGGCTGAAATTATCATTTATGACAACACTGCCTTTGAAGAGTACCTGTAAATGTCTGTCTGTGCATTGTATACATGTCTCCTCCACCCTTTACCCTCTAAGCTATGCCAAAACATTTTGCAGAAAAGCTGGGCAAGCAGCCAGTCTGCCCCGGAGAGTTAATTGTAGACTAACACATCAGCTGGAAAGCAGAGGCAGTGGTGAGCCCTGTATTCGGGGTCAGAATGTGCTGCCACTCAACACACACACACACACACACACACACAGCTTTCACAAACCAGACAAACCGAACATTCCTGTAAAACTTTTATTTGACCTCTAGGAACAAATGTGAGGCAAAGATTCAATGAAGTTGCAGACCACTGTCATCATTTCCAATTGATGGTTAAGGGTAAGGGTAAGCTGTTGTAACAATATATAGACAATGTTTGCTTATTTCTCTGATGTTGAACACACAAAACTTTGAGGTTAAAACATTAATACAAAACATGATTTATAATAAATATCAGTTTATAAATTTCCTAATATGTCCCAATGTTTAATGAGAAGATTTAATTTCACTTTATTCATGTATTAGATATCAGAAATTCATTTTTAAAACTAATTCCTATTAGTTTTCACCATGATCACAGCATATATTTTGTTGTATATAATATTTATAGTTAGTTTACTAGTATCCATCTTAAAGTGCAATTTAATCCTTGTGCACTGTTCAAATGTACTACCATTTTGTTATGTTAGGGATGAAAACATCCACTGAATTAAACTGCTGTAAAAATGCATCAGATATATATTTTTTTTCAAATGATTTGCATAAATCAGTTAATCAACCTTAGTCCTGATCAAAACTGCTAAATTGTTTAGAAACTTACAGGGTTTTAACACAAATGATGTCCCTGATTAAACACACAAAAATGACAGATTTTCAATATAAAAAGTAATTGTGTGTTTTTTTTATTAATTTTTTTACCTTTTATCACAGTCTTGCACATCTGAATAATTAGTAACAACATTGTCTTTGAAGCATTATTAGCTTATCATTCTTTCTCCCTAATTAACTGATGGTTGCCCCATTGACTTCCATTATAACCATTTGACGGTGCATAAATACACAGGCTTTGTTTTTATTTACTCCATGTACACTGAAAAAAATTATTCAAAGATGATTCCTTGGATTTACTAATTTTTTTTACGTTAAGTGGTTGTAAATAATTTATTTAAGCTGAATTTAAACAAACAAATTAAGTTGAACATTGCTCAATTTAATTTGTTTGTTTAAATTCAACACAAATAAATTGTGTGCAACATTTTTGCATACAACACTTTTTTCAGTGTAGTTCTGGGAGCTGAGATGCATATTTTGATTTTCTCAGACACATCACGGTAAGTGCGTAAAGGTCACTCTCACAGACACACATACACACAATTTATTTTGCTGTTATACTTTATATAAGATCCAGAATCTAAGCTTTTTTTTTTTTTTTGCACAGGCCCATCTAAAGGCTTAATAGTGCCAACTGATGATCAACAGTAACAACTACAAATTGTACCTCTTCCCAACAGGAAAAACCACTAACAATCAAAAATGCATGATTATATGGTTTTGTAATAAAAGAATGTGGTTATAATGGAAGTCAATGGGGCAGAAACATTTATTAAATTAGAGAAAAAAAAAAAAGAAAATCTAATAATTCATTCAAAGAATTAAAATCCTGTAATTTTCCAAGCAATTTAGAAGTTTAGAAGAGGTTGATTAACAGATTTATGCAAAAACTTTGGAAAAAAAATATTTATCTGATGCATTTTTACAGCAGTTTAATCTAGTGGATGTTTTCATCCCGAACATAACAAAAGGCTAGTAAATTTGCTCAGAGTGTATTGTTGAAATTTTATTTATTTTTTTGTTAATTCAAAGAATTTTCTCAAAATATGTGCAAAGGTTTTGTAAGCAAAAATCAATATGCTAACTGAAACAGAAAATATTATGGCCAAATTAAGACTCAAAATCACCCCAGAGTGGATGAAAACATCCTCAGCAGCACATAAGATTTAAAGGCTTACCTACATCAATTATCTTAACTAGACAAGTTATGTTATTAAAGCAAGTTATTGGATTACTGTGGTTGCAGTGATTACAGTGATAAGACTTACAAAATAAGTTGTCACCAAAAATCATTCTGCTAGCTCAAACACAAAAAAGTTATGGCCAAATTAAAACTCAAAATCCCCCCAGAGTAGATGAAAACATCCTTAACAGCACATAAAGGTTAAATACTTATTTACATTAATTATCTTAACTAGTCAAGTTAGGTTATTTAGGCAAGTTATTGGATTACAGTGGCTTGTTCTGTATCCAATAAAAAAAATTAAAATGAGAGGGCTAATAATACTGACCTTCAATTTAGTCTAGTTTAGTGTTGTTTAGTTTTTCTAGATTAGTTAAAATAATAATAATAATAATTTCAGCCAACATAAAAGACTTTCTACAGAAGAAAATATAAGAAAAATATAGGAATACTGTGACGTATATAATATTGTATATATTGTGTTGTTTAGTATTGTACTGAAATAATTTAGAATCAAGCAAGGTTATAAAACATCAACACACTCTCATTGTTTTTCTCACCTGTTCGGTATCCAGTGTTGTTGAGATACACTGCAAATGATCGTGGCTCATGCTGAGCTTGCCATGAAGGTGAGGAGCAGTTCTCATTGTTGGTGTAGGTGTTGTGATTGTGGACGTACTTTCCAGTCAGCATGGAGGATCGTGAAGGACAGCACATTGGTGTAGTAACAAATGCGTTCGTGAATGATGTCCCACCATCCTCCATGATCTTGCGGGTTTTGTTCATCACCTGCAAAGAGCCTGACACACAAAGACAGACAAATCCAAGGTGAGTACTTAAAGTAAGTGAGAAATGCTATGTTGTGTTAGTGTGAAATCAAAATTGACAGTTTATTTTGTTAGCACAGATTGCTATTCTTTAGGTTTACAAATAATTCACATACAATTAATTCAAGTCAATCCACTGGAAAAAAACGTTTTGTTTTTTTTATTTGTTTGTTTTGGTAATCTTAAAAAGAAAGACTGACCATTTGATTCTGCATTTGCACTTCTCCGTTGACTTCAATTTGAGGGCTTTAAGCAATATTCTTAACCATACACCTCTTACCATAGTTTGCTTTGAGGGAATGATGTGTTAAAAAGCCCCACCCTCTACTCAATACTCTGTTTTTGTTGGAAGTACTTCAACATACCGAAATAAAAGTCATTCATGCATTCATGACTTTAAATGAAGTACACATCTTAAGTCAAAAGTGGCCAGTGGAAGTGTGAGGAAGAAACAGTGCAGCATCTTTCTGTGTTTGCAGGACATTTCAGATGTCTGAGGAAAACCATTGAATTTTAAAAGAGAAAATCAATCAATTCTACGATGGCAGTCTGAAATGGAGACTTATTGGAGGTTGTGTTTTTAGGGGAAAGCTTACCACATACCAAGTGAGGGACTTTGGGTGGTAAATTAAGATGACTAACAACAACAAAAAAACAACAACAACAAGCTAATGTCTCTGGTTCAAAGTCCGAGATGGCTAAAGACACTTTCTTTCCAAGAAAGTTAATAATGATAATAATTCTGAGTTAATATTGAACAACTTAAACTTAATGGAGCTGAAGAGTGACAATATTATTGAAAACACATCATAGACAGTCACCTGGACTATTTAAAATCTATCTGCAAATATGTCAGCCTGGACCACAAAACCAGTCAAAAGGGATTTTCAGAAATTGTTGGAAATTGAGATTTATACATCACCTGAAAGATAAATAACTAAAGCTTCCCCTTAATGTATGCCATTGTTTGTTTAGATTACAATATTTGACCAAGATAGAACTATTTGAAAATCTACAATCTGAGGGTTTAAAAACAAAATAATAATAATAAAAATTAAGTAAATAAAAAATCCAAATATGAAGAAAATCACAAGTTTTTTTTTTCATTTAAACTGATTAATTGATTTTATATATTTACAGTAGAAAATGTACAAACATTAACTTTATTTAAAGGGATAATTGACCTAAAAATAAAAATGTACTCACTATTTACTGACCCTCAAACATTTACAAACCTTTATGAGTTTCCTTTTTCTGTTAAACACAAAATATAATATTTTGAAAAATGTTGAAAACATGTAACCATTGATTCCACGGTACAAAAAACATATACTATTGAAGTCAATGGTTATCGGGTTCCAGCATTTAAAAAAATAACTTCCCTTGTGTTCAGAAAAATAGAAACTCGAGTAATGTTAATAGAGTAAATTATGACAGAATTGTCAGTTACTTTTAACATTTAACACACTGTTAACATTCAAATGCTTTTTGGCACAAACTAAAAATCAATAATTTTGACTTATACAATGCATTTTTGGCAATTACCACAAATAAACTCATGCAACATAGTAAATTATGACAGAATTGTCAGTTACTTTTAACATTTAACACACTTTTAACATTCAAATTCTTTTTGGCACAAAATAAAAATCAACAATTTTGACTTATACAATGCACTTTTGGCAATTCCCACAAATAAGCTCATGCAACATACAGTAAGACTGGTCTTATGGTCCCAGATCACATATTAAAGTCAATTCAAGTTCATCTATCCAAATCAGTGAAGGGAATAATAATAAAAAGCAGTGTTTGGTCTACAGTTCCATTCCCGTGTTTCCTCAAGTTTCATTCTGTTTTTTGAGGATCTTTACAGTTACTTTCCAGCCTACTTGCTGATTCACAACTCCTGCATGCCGAGTGCTGACAAAGCCTCCAGAGAGTCGTCTGAGGTCTTGTCTGCAGAACAGATGGGCCATTAATGATGAATTGCATCTGGTCTACTCACCCAACTCCACATCCTGGTCATCTGTCATGATGAGTATGATGTTGGGTCTGATGTTCCTCCGGTCACCTTGAACTCGCCCACGCAGGCCCTGACCGCGGGTGGTGAAACCAAAGCAGACCAGTGGGGCGGCCAGGACCATCATCCAAGCCAGGCTCACCAGCTGCATCATGGGACTGCGATCGCGAATCAGAAGGTTGGAATCCTCACAAGGTAATCTGTTCAGAAAAGAGCAAAGAGATGTTAATGCTTCTGGTTTTCCGAAGAGGCCAAAACAAATGTTAAAAAAAAATTGGAGAGACTAAAAAGAACCTCAAGAAGACAAACGACAATTCCAGAAGCTTCGACAAATCATGTGCATCTGCTTTTAAACTTAATTTTCACAAGCACAGGAATAGACCATTGTAAAACTCAATGGTTGCACTGAAAATAAACATAAAACGCCCTCTTAAAAGGCATCAATGAATACATTAAACTTTCTTTTTTAATTATTAAAGTGCTACTTTACCAACACAACATGCAGTTTTAGATTACCAACGTCACAAATAACTCAAATCTTCAGCCTGCACTCATAAAGACACACTTTCTTAAAGTCAGAAAGGCCTGAGTGTCTCTCTCCGTGTGTGCAGACAAGCCAGTTCTTTCTTTCTAATCAGTCACACTGCTTCAGTACTACTGAAGCTTTCCTATTGGCTATCAGGGGCAGAACCGGCCAACACCCAGCCAATCAGATTTTGTCAGCATGGCTGTCAGTCAAAAGGCCCAGAGCTTGTGACCCCTAGCGGACACCCAGTGGGACTGATGAAGGCAGTAAAGGGGAGAGAGGGTTACGCTACATTAACCCTAGTGCTGCAGTCGCCCGTCACAGATTTACACACTGACCCCTTTTACACAGCATGGCATTCACTCTGGCTCAAAGATGACTCAGTGAAAGCATGTATATTCCATAAAACATGCCTGAGTTTTGGTACTTGCATATGAGGTGAGGTGATTTTATATATTTATTGTACCTGCCGACTGTGAGCATGCACAGAAGTGGGCTTGATTGATAACCCTGTCTGATGTTTGGGAAAGTTTATTATAGAAACCATATGGAGGGACATATTTCATGTGGCTCCATGCTGATCTTGGTTTCTGATCAATGAGCTGTTAAAAAGGTTGAACATTTATGCACCTGAGCCTCATTGCTTGTCATATATTTGGCTTGAGATTTTTGCTTGAAAATGAAGCTTGAATAAAGATTTTGCAACTTTGCAAGTTCATGTCAACTTACACTAAATCCCTGGTCAGATCACACGATTTTGTCACAATTTCAAATGGGCGTCCTGACAAGATTCAGTTGTTTCTTCTTGTGTAATGTGGCATAGTTCACGACAACCGATACCATGTCTGTGACGCGTCACGACACCGTCGAAAAAATTCTAGCATGTTATATTTTTTCCCCGATCTTTACTACGGGTTCCGACACTGGACATTAGGAGCATATAATTTCTCAATTATATCTGCAAGTGCTGCCGTTAATCCGCAGGTCAGGTAATCAAAAAATAGGCTGCATATTTACTTATAGGTGGTTTTCAGGTGGATAAGATTAATCATTGGTTATGCAAACTTTATTTTTTCTAAAATATTAAAGAGTTTTAAGCAATTTTATTTGACAGACTGGCACAAATATGCAGACATCTCCATTCTCACAACGAGTTTCTGAGTTCTCTTAGCCTTCCAACTGAGTTCATTCTTCCAAGGTAATCTGGAAACATGTTCAGTGCTGCTAATACATTTTAAAAGCCTGTCTTTCTTATTCAAATTACTTGATTAAACTAACTAAATTGAAACTCACTGGCAATGGATGATTTTGTCATTAAAAATCAAAACGGTTTAAAATAAGTTTCTCTAAAACTGTGAATATTTCAATTCAATTTTATTTAAGCTAGATTTTATTTTGATTCACAAACCAGTTCTGGAACTGAAGCACATAGCGGACAGGTTTTGAAGCACTTCACCTCAGATGTTATTCGTTATTCTTGTTTGTCTAATAGATAACTGTCCAACAAAAAATACATTAAAATTAAGATATAAATTATACCAACGAAATTTGTTTCAAAAAGCTATTTAAAAATATACAAATAATTTATTGTTTAAGCCCGTCCACTACTCGACTGAATGGGTGGATGATTTTTTTTGCTCCATGGAAAATAAGGATTTAAATAATGCTTCACTGTTATTGTTGTATCACAGACCTCTGTCATATATTTGCTATTTTTTTTAATATGTCATTATTTTGTCTTGAGCATCTGATTGTTCCTTGGTGCTGATGTGCTTTCATTTTCTTCGTCTCACTCGCGGTGAGTTCAGGCAAGGGAGTGTTTAATGAGCAACCCTGCCTGGAAAATATATTTAGATTTAAAAGAAAATATCTTAATATTAAAAAGGAAAAATATGTTTGAGCCTATCAATGTCATAATAAATGCCCTTACATAATCAGCAAGCATGAGTGTTTATTGAGTTTGACATACGATAAAAAAAAAAACATATAAGTTACGATAACAAAAATTGTTATAGCAACACTTGTGACTGCTTTGGGAAATAACTCTCATCATAGACGTCCCGGGATGATTTATTGTGAAGTAACATATAGTCTGGCACATTTGTTAGATACTACAAGTCAAGATTTTATCAAGACAAAACCGCATAATCTGAGATAGTGACTTTTGTAACAGACAATAACAATTTTGTGATCTGATCTGGGCTTAACCCCAACCTTACTATCTGCTAATAGCCTAAAGAGACTTAACTGGCATGTATGTGCAACGCATCTTGTATTGAATAAAGTAGTGTTCAATAGACAATCAAAAAGTGATACAGAGTTCCCTCAGAATTTAAACACAAAAGAAGATGTTTTGAAAAAAATAGCTGGTAACCAAATATTTGACCATAGCCATTGACTTCCATAGTATATATGTCAGTATATGGAAGTAAATGGGCAGCATGTAATGTTTGGTTACTACCATTCTTCATTCAGTGTCTTCAACAGATGAACGAAACACGTAATGGTTTATAACAAGATGAAGATTTCTGGGTAAATTCTCCCCTTAATTACCTCTAACATAGTTGTTTGACAAGAAGACCAGTGAAGGGCACAAAATACCTGAGTAAATTAGAACCAGCACCAATTTTGCAGTATTACCACAAGGCCAATGTGTCCACATACTTAAACTACACTGAAAAAAATGATTGAAAAATTATTCCTTGGATTTACAATTTCTTTTACATTAAGTAGTTGTAAATAATTTATTTGGGCTTAATTAACAAGTTAAATTGAACATTACTAAATTTTATTTGTTTGTTTAAATTCAACCCACATAAATTGTTTGTAATAATCATTTTTTTCAGTGTAACAATTCTCCATTTGAGAAATGGTAAAAGTAATGTGGGTTAAAATCATGGTACGATAATCACAATACCTTTCTTTCTTTAAGGTACATCTAATCTAATGTGACTTCTTATAAGAAAATGATGTTGAATAGAAAATCATACAGATGATGTGCGTCCTCTCATATAGAGCTCTAGAATTTCTTCTTTTTTTTGGATTTCAGACAGGCAGCATGAAGGATAGTCAGTCCAGTCACCCTGACAGCACTGTGCAAACACTGGCGCTGTTTAGACAAACCCCTGGTGCAGGGAATGGCAGGATCCAGTCAGATCAGAATGTGCGTGCACACATGCACACAGTTTCAGATCTCATAAAAATATAGAGAACAACTCTCTGATTCCTTCATTCACATATATACTTCTTTTTCATTCTTTTTATGTCTACACGGTGCAAATTAGGTTGACTTTTCAGCATCAGTATTCAATTTAAAGTGCTAAATGAATCCTTTCATTGGCCTTCTCATGTGACACTCAAGGACGAACAATTGTGTGAAGTGCCTCCAGCAATTTAAATCTAACATTATTAAATTCAGCCAAAAAAAAGTCTAGATATGAGCCAATACGTCTATTTAGCTCAATCATGTGTTCCTCAAGCAACCCAAAATTAAACTGTCTCTGCCCTCAAAGATGACACATTTACCCTCATTCCAGCACTGTAATTTTAGAATACAGTCAACCCAAAATAGCTCTTCTATTTTCTTCCCTAGAGGGAAAAAAAGGTCGAGAATTATAATTTCGTTTTAATTACCCTCATTACTGTGAAAATGCGTTCCAGTTGGTGGCACTGGCAAGAACACAAACCACTACTTTGCTTTTCTTTGACACTTGCGTCCTCCACTGACCTCTCGCTCTATGAAAAACAGTCCTGCTATCCTCCATTTCCATGAATAATGGGAAACAAAGCATCCACACTTCCATGACTCTCTGACACTGAATCAGCATTGGGCTGGTATGCAAAAATGATGTGATGTTTGTGTCTGAAGCCTTCAGCGGAAAACCTGGCAACTTCCTCTGGCTTTAGTCGGACTGTTATTCAGATTAATGGGCTTGTAATGTGCAGAACAAAACGTACTTCCAACTTGCTTGCTTTAAATTTGTATTATGCAACTATTTAAGAGTCAGTTATACCGAAGACCAGTGCACTAAACTATGGAGAGAGCAGAGTAAGAAATTCAAACGAAGGAATCAAGGGGAAAGGCTTGCAAGTACTGGGAAAATATTGCAATTATTACTATTAAAATTCTGGATTAAAACTTGCAAACAAAAAGGCAAACTGTAAGATATAAATATATATGTATACTAATAAAATAAATAATTCACTTTTAAGTTACACTTGTTCACCTGCTTGATAACACAAATGCAACACATGTACAGTATGATGATCTGCAGAAGACGAATCATTTTTCAAGGGTCACGAAACACTAAAACACATTTTTGGAGATGTTGCTAGTCAAATATATGTCCCATGTTGCTAAAAACACTATAAGGACACGTATATTTCACAAAAAAAATTTTTTTTTTTGCGTTATTTCGAGCTAATTTTGAAGCTACGACACGGTGATTAGATCCTTGGGTGAATTCCAGCGTGTTGACTGGATGTCTGTACTGGCCAGTACAACGTGACGTCCTTTAGCTTTTAGAATTAATTCATGAGAAAGACTTCTAAGTCTTTCCAGACGGCCAATCAGCACGCTCTATTGTGTATGAGGTGCAACTTCATTAATATGCATGATAGCTACGAAGACGGTGTTTAGAGGGCAGAGAGACGCCACGTTTTGTTGCCAACCGTAATTAAAACAAGTGGAAGAAGAAGAATTGTTTGGAGACATGGGTCGTCAGTGTTGCGTTTATAAATGTGCTGCAACGAAGGTTTTGTTTTCATTCCCCTGCTATGAGAGCACAGCTGGAGTCATGTGTGGATTACAGTGGTCTGCTAACACAAGACAAAAATATGATTGTAAGGAACATTTTTACCCGAGAGCTTTTCAAATCTGGAAATGGTGAAATCCGGATTTGCCACTCATTTGGAAAAGACATGGTTCCAGTTCGTGTTGATTGTCCTGTCACTACAAATTTGGTGAGTGTGTGATTAGTGTTTTTTGTTTATTCAGAGGCAAAGTTAGTTAGTATCGTCAGCAGTACTCTTTCAGTTTCTAAAGACATACCTTAGTCAAAAGGATGTAGTTACTAAGTTTACAGTACATTAAGATCACTACCACATTATGGGCTAAAAGATCTGCTGTAAATTCTGTAAACACCTTAATCAAACAATTACTGTCGTACAGGATTTTCGCCGCAGTTTGTGACAGTATAGTCTATACACACACAGCTTTCTGACGCTACCTACCGAGTGCATCTAAGTTACCTAGAAATACTTAGGGTTTTTTTCTCTCATACTCTTCCAGCAGTTCCTCGCATTCAATATTTTGTTTGTCACAGGGGACATGCATGAAATGTTCCTGAATGAAAGTGAAAGTGCCAAACTGCAGTTAAAGTTGACAAATTAATAATTTGGCAAATAATTCGATTACTGATGTCTATGTAAACACAGTCACTTCTCCCCTGCCTCAGTGAAAATCAGCGCATTCCCAAACTGAAACTCCCATTTTTATGCAAATCCTTCCCTTTTTCCCTCCCACCTAAACACAGCTGTACTCACCCACTTTTTTGCCTTTTTTCCTGAGACAGGGGGGTTTCATGGCCCTTTAAGGATATTAGTGCACTTGCTGAGGCTATAAGATTCATGCAGCATCACCAAAATGGGACAAAAAAAATGGAAAAATATGGATCATCATTGGTGGTAGAGATATTGTCTTGGCACACTTTGGCCCCCTAGTATGCACTGTGCATAGTTTAAACACTGACGTCTAACGTTGCGGGTCATTTTCTTCTCAGTCAGTTCTTTACTTTTTGGTTTAAGTATATCAGGGCATTGGGTGTCAGAGTGGCACAGTGAGTAGCACGACTGCCTCACAGCAAGATAGTCCCTGGTTCGAGCCCCGGCTGGGTCAATTGGCATTTCTGTGTGGAGTTTGCATATTCTCCTCGTATTGGCGTGGGTTTCCTCAGGGTGCTCTGGTTTCCCCCACAGTCCAAAGACATGCGGCATAGGTGAATTAAATAAGCTAACTTGGCCGTAGTGTATGTGTGTGAAAGAGTGTGTATGGATGTTTCCCAGTGTTGGGTTGCGGCTGGAAGGGTATACGCTGTGCAAAACAGTTGGTGGATAAGTTGGAAGTTCATTCCGCTGTGGCGACCCCTGATTAATAAAGGAACTAAGTCAAAAATAAAATAAATGAATGATATTAGGGCAGTGTGGTTCATGGTCTTTATTGACACCAACTGGATACGCACATCTGTTGAGCACTATTCCTTTGTAGACCTGCATTGCTGGGAAACACAAGAAAGCTTTCTTCTGGTCACAGACGAGCACTAGAGCAAGCATCTCCTTAGCCCTTATTGTTTTCAGGGATTAGAGGAAATGACCCAGTAAATTAGCCTCTACTGTACTAATCAGGGCTAAGCTGGGAGAATAATATTTGGGATTTATTAAGAAAAAAAGGTCTGGAAGGTTCAAAGGAGCAAAACAAAAAGGCTACTATTGGATTTTTCAAGTCTGACACGCAGCTGCCAAAAAATTGGCCCTTATGAAAGAGTTGCAATTTTCAGATTAATGGATGACAGGTCAGAGTCCTTTGGTGTGATCCAAAATATGTACTTTTATTATTTCACTATGCTTTCTTCCCCCCTTCATGTGTACTGAGGCATTCGCCCCCACTTTTTAACCACATAGCTGTGTTTTCTACCATGTAGCGCTATCAGAGACAGCGGCTCGGAGGTTCTTGGCAAGAAAAAAGCCACTACTGCTGCCTGTGGTAGAGGCCTAGACCACATACTTTCATGCACCCTGAACCCCCTTTGACCCATGTGGTAATGTGGAGTGGTTAACCCAAACCTCAAGCACCTGGACCCTCAGAAGCCTCTCCAAAATGAAGGCCTCTGAATATACAGAAGGTACACAGGTAAGGATAGATGAGTTCCTGGGGAAAAGACAGCACGATTAAGATCAGAATGTCATGACCCGGCACATTCTTTTTAACCATGCTGGGGTTTTATAACATCTAGACTGCATCAGGAAAAGTCTGGTTTCTGTCAATCCCTTGTCCAGGAAGACGAAAATGGCAAGGCCGCATTCATAACATGTGTGATCAGCTTCTAAAAATCACTTAAATGCAAACCCTGATCTAAGTCATCTTGAAGTAATTCCTTTTAAAGCAAAGCACCACGCAAGACCTTGTCCTTCACCATGGCAAAGTTGTTTGTGCATCTTCATTGCAAATGAGAGTCCTCGTGAGCCAAGAACTAGTATAAATCAAACCAGATGGCACAGCTAAATAGTGAGTCAGCCATTCATAAATGCAAGGTTTCCATAGACAAAGACAGTCTCGAGGGCTAATCCCCCTTTCCATTCCCTCACTATAGAGACTTTGCTTCATGCTCTCCACAGAATGTGCCTGTACAGAAGCCAAGACACTGGAGAACAATCAGCAGTAAGATCCCTTCACAGTTTACTGATTGTGACAGTTGCATTTCAATTATCAACGATGGGACAAATTCTCAAAATGTCCCATTATGACATAGAAATCACTGAATCAGTGTCCTGAAATGACACACCTGTGGCAGGAGTCGATGTAACAGAAATTTTCATTTTTGGATCAAATATTAGTATTATCTAGGCCCTTTTTGCACTTGGTATTACAATCATTTTGGTCTACTGCCTCACAAATAGAAAAGGGAGAAAAAGGTTGCAGCTTCTATGTGGAGTTTACATGTTCTTCCCATGTCCGCGTTGGTTTCCCCCAGGTTCCCCGGTTTCCTCCCACCATCCAAAGATATGCATCATATGTAACAGACTAAGCCAAATGGCCACTTTGTCTAGCTCCCAGCATCAATATATTTCCTTGACAAAGAAGTTCACCTTAGTCTCATCAGCCGGGACGTTTTTGAGATCTACCTGAGCTTAATCTCCCCTCTCGCCTGCAAACAGGAGGGAGCCCTGGGCTCGAGGACCCCTCAGCTTAGTGTGAACTCTTGCAATGGCTGATGAATAACAGTCAACTCATCGTGCCGTTAAATAGAGTGACTGTTTAATATCTGTTAACACTTTATTATGATGGTTCTCCAACAGGCAGTTATTAATTACCCTAACAGTGTGCTAAATCACTAAGCTACTTTGTAGGGTTGGGCAATTAATCGAAGGCAGAGCAGCATTTACTACACAGTGGTAGTACACTGACAAGCTATGTAAAATTCATGCTTCAAGAGTTCACACTTAGATATTGCTTGATAACATTAGCAGGTTTGACATGCTGTCCCGGGAGAGAAGCCTGAGCTCGGAGATAATTGAGCCCAGGGCTCCCGCCTGGTCTATGGGCAAGTAAGGGGGTACGAGAACAGGTAGTGCTTGAGAGGAAAAGGGGGAGATGGGGTGAATGGGGGTGGGGGTGGTGTGGATTCTTCAAAAAATGAAGATATGGGAGTAATACTAGGGCTACCTACGGTGAGTTTGGATTAGTCCGATTGGCTTAATAATGACTACGGATGAGAGACCTGCCGTGATAAATAATTTCACGTGCTCCTCTCGAAATAACTTCAAAACTTCACTTAAAATTTAAATCCATAAAAATCAGATTATCATGAATTTAAGATACTTGTCTAATATAATAACAGCTATTTGTGTCGCTTCTCAGTGAACTACAGCTGTATGTAGTAAATGCTGCCTATGGAAATACCACGTTTTTACTAACTCACTTCATAACTTCAGTTGGGCGTTTGAAACTAATTTATTTGTTAGATGTTTAAACAGTCATTTAGATGATAATTCATAATAATTTAAATGATCACATTTGTACATTTTAGTACGATTTGTCCATCCCACAGTGAGAGGTAGGGTTTCGGGTGGCAATGCCTCTGCTTAATAATGTAACGCTTTCATACTAATTAAATTGCATAAATTTGTACGAATAAGCCACTTTTCTGACAATGCAAAGAATAGTTACGTTTCCTCGTAATATTGGGCTGTGTTTGATCATGTCTGGAGTTTCCACAAAAGAACATCCTCTGGCATTCAGTGGAGATTTACTACTGATCCCATAACATGAGTAAATGAGCATGACAATTGGAGGTCTGATCAATCAGATTTGTGATTTAATTTAAACCGATCGTCCAGCCCCAAATTAGCCATTGGAATGTCTAATGGTGACCATGAAATTTAAGTGTAAGGCTTTAATGAAGATTATATGACTGCACATAGATACATGTCTGCAGAGCCCTCACTCATATTTCTGTATTCTGATTATTCCCATCAGGGAGAAATGATTACTTAGCCACAGAATTTTGAGGTTTTGGTTTAGCAATGTTTCTTTTTTGAAATCAGCCAAGACTTCGCTTTTATTGTCCACAGTGTCAAAACCTACAGTGTCGTGGAGGACTGTGGTCAGGGCACACCGCATGAACCTCTGTCAAGAAGTGCCGTCCACCCACATGGGAGAAAGAAAAGGCAAAAAACAAGTGCGATGTGACCAGTTTTAGAGTGTGTGTTCCCAAAGTAGCTCCTCTTTGCTCAATCCCTTTCATGGCACATTCTGTTCTCACTGATGGAACAGAGGGCTGATGATGTGGTAAGAGCAGGAATGTAAAATCTGACTGAAGTGGCTTTAGTTTGCTCTCACACCACTGGACCATTCTGCTTAATCACTGCAGAGTGAATGGATACAATGCAGTGGCATGAACGACAGCCGTGCCAAATCACTTGCACGCAAACACCTTTTCTGAATGGGAAAACCACATGCAGCTTGCATGAGGGCTCATAGAAGAATCTATTTTTGGATCAGACACCTCTACTTGATTAAGTGAATTATTTTTTGCACAAAACATGTATACTGTATTCATTATAATTATAATGAAAGATTTGAATTAGTCCCAAAACATGTTGTGGACACTCCAAGTTATCTTTCAGACATAAGTCATTTTAAAGATTTTTAAATAAACACTAAAAAATAAATCACATTACAATTGCTGATTATTTAAATAAATATGTTCTTATGAATAGAGAATAAATAGAAAAAATGAAATTGTGCATCCCTTAAATTCTAATAGTTGTCTATAGATCCTATTGTTTTAACAGTAATGAACTTTAAAATAAAAACACTGCCCAGACGCTAATTCTTGATGCGAGATATTTACAGGATTTAATCCATACAAACAGAGAAAGCCCCATTTTTACATCACGATGACTACAGAAGCTTCATGACAAAAGCAACCTATACAAGTCTAAGCTTTGCCCTGGTAGTCACACAACTCCAACAGGAGGAGACTTTCAAACAAGTTCTTTCAAATGCAAGGCCATATGCTAGAAACATCCCAGTGATGTCCCTGGGATGTTTTTCTGTTTGGCGCTTGCTATCTTTCTGTGTGCATCTAGACTTGAGGCTACATAAGTTCTTCTATCTGCTAGAACAGCTGAGCAAACTCCAAAATCAAAATCAGGAAAGGCAGCAGTTGTCAGCGAGCCAGCACAGAAATGCCACTGTCCAAATAAGAGCACATGCCATATGGATGCCTGTAGGCCAAAGAGCTCAATCCTGACTGTTATCTTGCAGTTTTTGAAGACATGGACAAAAACAACCAAACTCTAATAGTTATTTTAAAAAGACAGAATGATGTGGTTTTTGCCTTTACCAGACACACACAAACTACTATGATTACTTAATGGTTTCATTGTTAGAACTATATTTAGTTAGTCTTTAAATGCCATAACGAATGACATATGCATTGACAGTGTAGTTTCAGAGTAAATAGCAATGAGTTTATGCTAATCTCTACCCCTCCCACAGGACCTTAAAAAGAAAGGACTCTATGTTCTCTTACCTAACAGGGAGCATCTCCTTCATTATGAATGTGCATGTTAATATAATTTAATTAATCTGCCTCCCATTGACTTCAAAGTCCTACTCCACAAGCATGGGGAGTGGGAATTTGGACCAATGAGATTTGAGATTCTACTCTGCAAAATTTAGCAACTAACAAAACAGTCCTGTCGCAGAAGATTTTCTTATTATAATTTTTTGGCAGAAATAAAATGTTAGGACAGTAGTAGACGGGAAGGTTGGGTAAATAGTTATTTTGTGATTTTGTGTGGAGTGTGGACTATAATTTCAGAGAATTTGAAACACACATGCCATGGCCACTTTAGTTCCTGACCAAGCTGCCAGCTCACATTAGCAGGTTCTCCAGTGACACTGGCCTCACATACACCTTCACCCAGCTGCAGCTGATGGCAGTCGACCATACTGTCGATCAAGAACCCTAGTCACTGGGCCTCTCTTATACTTTAAAGCCCACCCAAAACCTCCCTTTAATCTCCACACATATCTACCCTTTATTTCTGAATGCCCAGGCAGGGGGGCTGCATCGACCTTTGAGAGTTTTATGATTTTTCCATAATCCAATATACTAGCACCAAAGAGGCCCCCAAAGTCATGCTGTCTGGGAGTGACGGTGGCGCTATGGGTGACCTGTACTGCAGCATATGTGACTCAGGGGTGCTGTGCCGCATCTCAACAACTGTGAGAGAGAAAGAGAGAGCAGCTCACGAGCTTAAACATACAGGGCACAAAATTCAGAGCTAAGCAAATTCCATTCAGCTCCTCCTCGGCTTGGCTTTGGAAGAGATTAGCTTTCTCTCATGAAGGCCCAACTCATTAGCCACCTGCAAAGTTGGCGCAGCATAGTCCAGTCAAAACTTTAGACCTCCTCGACATTCTCGAGCTACTTACCCTGCTGTTTAAATGCAAGTACAATCGACTAAGATTGCCAGGTATGGCTGAAATCAGCCTTGACCAAATTTGGCAGTGTTTTAGCAAAAACCTATTGGAGATTCTTCCTAGCATTTTTGCTTGAGTTGGAGCAACTGATGCAAACCATCTTCGCCTCACTCGGTCAGCTGGGAGGTCTCACTGGAGAGGTTTTCAGCCCATTCCTTTAAGTGTGTGGTTAATGAAAGAAGCAAAAAAGCAGATCTCCAAAGACAGCATAATGGAGGAGGGGCAATGTCAAACATTTGGCCTTTGATCAACTTGGTATATGACAAATAACAGAGAAACAGACACAGTAAAAGCATTTTATGGGTCTTTGGTGGGAGGGGGCCAGAAATTAATTACAGCTGCAACCAGCCATACCATAATAAATGTGCTTCTTTGTTTTGAGAAATTCTTTTCTGTCACAGCCTTTGACGTTAGTTCACTTTCTCCACAAAACATACGTCAATACGTGGGGAAAAATACACTTTTTAAAACTCCATATCCAGATTGTAGTTAAAAACCAGTTAAAGAAAACCTCGCAACAAATGTTTCATCTTAGTATAATTTTTCTAAACAGATATCTTCATCTCACCACAGTGGCAAATACACCAAACACATTAAAATGCCACATAAAGAAAATATTCAAATTGCTTCAGTGAGTTTCCACTGATGTAACTATCCCGAATAAATAAATCTATGTCTTTTCCATGAAATCAGCAGCCAGCTCCCACATGAAGAACTCAAGGAGCCAAGCAAATCTGTTTGAGCTGGAGTATCATTACCGCTTAAGTGATCCTAATATTATATGTGCTGTTCTCTGATTGAAGACGCATGGCAACATTAAAAGTCTGAAGACATAAATCAATAGCTATTTTAAAAGGGGTGCCACTGGGCCACATTTATACCACGGGGGTTCCGTGTCTTGGAAGCCCAGTTAGTAATCATCACGGGTCGGTGAAAAGACCTGGCCACAGATGTATACAAATGAAATGACCCAGGAAGATCTGATAGTGATTGATGAATATTCCTACTGGAACACTTGTCAAAACATATTAGCTCTTTTAAACATGTTTCCTTGACAGGGAGGACTGTAAATCCAAGGTTTTGCGCACTTGCTTGAGTAATATGAAAATGTGTGATACTTTTTTCTGAATCCAAGAAAATTCAGTTACTTTAGAAATCACAGACACCCCTTTTTTCACTCACACTGTTGTTGACACCTGGCTTGTGTCTGATCTCAAATTGTTCCGTACCTTTCCATGAAAAGAAAGGGGGTTCAAGGACAGAATGTTTGGTTCAACTCCAGCCTAAAACTTGCTCAAACCAAGCCAATGAGAAGGAAAATTACAGACACTGTCAGATACTGTAATAATAGCATTTACTATTATTGCACCATATTGTCATACTTGTCTAAATATGTGAACTGTGCACTAGAGGTCTGCATTCTCACGGCTGTACCAGATTTCTTGCAAAGTGCGAACAAATTTTTGAATAAAACACGATAACGGCTGGTAACTCTGGTGTAATTTGAATGGGAGCTGGCGGTCTAGCAATATAGTGTTCCCGAGTCCCAACATTATTTCAGAACAGCATATCTGTAATTTCCTCATTTTTATTGAGCACCGCCAGTGCTCACGACTGTTACACATACTGAACAAATGACCAGTGCTTTCTGCACGTGCATTTTATTCACACAGTCTGTGCGCGCATCATCTGCATAATAGTCCTCAGAAGGGGCTTTACCATGGCAGAGCAAAGTGAAGATGCGCTGTCCTTAAAGGACGATCAACTTGCATTAGAAAATGCTCAGTTTACTGTTAGGAAACTCACATCAGGCAAATCTGATGTATGGAAGCCTTTTTCATGCATTGTTGACTCAAATGACAAAAAATGACTGTTTGCGTGGTATGATAATACCTCAAAGTTTTACTCTTTAGCAGCCACCAAGGGGGTCGTACACCAGATGCACCGCTCAGTGCAGCACCATGCATTTTAAAATTCTAAACATAGGCTTCTATCAGAGTGCGCGCACTGGCATTGCAAGTCGGCAGCTGTCTGCGATGCTGCAAGTCGGCAGCTGTCTGCATTGACCATCTACGACTCAGGACACTGCCATCTGAATAGTTTCATTTTAAATAACACGCGAATGTGCACGTCCGGCAAATGTTACTTCCAACTATCATACTTATGGTGTAGAGCGGCACATTCGGTGTGTGACCAGCTTCAGAAGACTGGAATCTCAGTTTTAAGGTGGCACTCATGTCTTATCACAAAGGGGCAAACAAAACTGACATTTAGTCTACAATCCTTGCACAACCTATAGTTTTATCTATTATCTGTCTCTTTTGGTAGTACCCAAGTTAAACATGAGATTTTGTAAACCAGATCTAAATTTAGTGGAATTGGTTGGGTAGAAAATTATTCTAAGTGGGCAGTGGGTGAACAAAGACTGAATTTGCAATGGGAGCGGTTGCGTGTGGAATAAAACCTGGCGGGAGCTAGATAAAAAAAAAAAAATCAGTCCCTCGCAGACCTCTACTGTGCACAAAAGTGACTCCGCATATGAAAGTGAGTTAATCAAGGGTTTTAGTTTCAGTACTGTAAAAGAACAGATGAGAGTACCAGAAGTTGGTACTGGTGCTAGAATCAATCCCAGTACTGAAATTCTGTACTGCTTGCAGAAACACTGGGTACATAATGTGGGCTACATAATGGTTATTGACCATATTCTACAATGCAAAAGTGTGCTTGTTTTTACGATTGTTTTAGGACTTACGATTCAGTTGCCTATGGGATAAATTACTTTGAATAAAAAAGGCAGAAAATGGTCATACTACTTGCTCTACAAACAAGTGTGTTCACAACTATACATAAAAAGTAGAATAATAGATTAAGAAATTGTCAGTTTGCAACATCAAGCAGCATAAGCTTTTTTTTTTTTTTACATCTAACAATCAATGGAAGTGAACGAGACCGGAAGTCCCGAGCCAAAAAGATTGCAATGGCTGCCCCCACTTGTATGTCAAGAATCTGGCCAATAGTGAGGTAAATGCACATCATGTGTCATTGTTATTGTTCATTTGTCATGTCTGTGTTCATCTGGCTGAGAACAGAATTAGTCTATGATTCCATTGACTCCATATTGTTAATGTAATGAGTCAAACTCAATTTTGTTCAAGCCCCAAATATAAATACTTACTCTAATATCTCTGCTTATGGCAGTCCTGGAACCCATGTCTGAAAGTGGGGAGACTGAGACTGTGTTATTCCATTTAATGCCAGGATCAGCTTTCAACTAACACTTATTTCATCAGTAGGACCCCGAAGTACAGGATTTAGTTACTTCACCTTGGATGGCCACATAAGTGAATATCTCAGAGCTTTACATGTTGTCAAGAAGCACAAGCAAAGCCATCAGCAGTGTCCAGAGCATGTCTTCTGCAACTTGAAGGCTTGAAAATATACTAGGGGCGCTTAGGAGCAGAATTCCAAACTGTTTTTGGGAGGGGTAAATGGGTGGATGGAGGGCTCTGTCAGCAGGCCCCAGTCAGAACATTTCTGTCCTAATGTGAAATGGTACACTTCCAGAATGTAGGGCATGTACAGACAGAATCTCTGCATAAAGACAGCGACTAGCAGAAATCCCATCCATGACCCTTTCTGTCAGTGTCTGCTTTAGATACCAGTGGGATGTTACTCATAAAAGAAAGAAAAAACCTATTTGTTATCCATCTCTTCAGCTACAGACACACACAGAAAAGCAACCTATAATTTGTACTCCAATGCTCCTCTTGCCAGTGCTCAAGGCGTAAATGCGTGTGGCTTTTTTTTTTAGAAGCGTGCGATCACATCATTTGTAACGTAATTAACATTGAGTGCACTGGCATTTTTCTGACACCTGTACTTACAGGTCACGCCCCATCCACAGACTGTATGATCTTAAAAAAAAAGAAAAGAAAAATCACAGGATTCAGCTGTACAGCCAAACTTTCACATGCTTTTACAAATCCAGAGCCAGCAGGCCAAACCTAAAATGCTGAGTGCCAGAGAAAAACATGCCATATGTAAATGAGCCCGAGCAGAGTTCTGCAATGCCCTCTGGGATCCTCAGCTGGCCTTTCCTTTTTTTAATAGAAGACAATTTTAATCTAAGGCCCTGTTTACACTAATACGTTTTTTAAAATGCATAAGATTTGGTATGGTTAAACCTTCCGTCTACACTACCTCCAAGTTTTCGAGCACCGAAAACGCTGAAGAGGCCATTTTCATTTTAAAACGCTGCTGCTCCGTGTCAGTGTGGATGGGGGAAAATGGAGACATCTGAAAATGGAGGCATGGCTACCAACATTCATCTGTTTGGGGCTTTTATCTCAATATTAAGTGCACAAAGTTCAGTCTTTCTTCCTTAAGTTCAGACTCAGCAAGTTTTATTTGGAAAACAAACTCCCGAGGACATGTTGGGTAGATCTTCAAAGGGAACAGTATAGTTTATAACATCATTCCCATCACCCTGCAGGCTACTGTTTCACTATATTAACAAAAAAAATGTAATTATATTTTACCATCCAAATGAATCCTTTATGAACTGTCCGACGTTCACTGCTCTCATCTTGGTAGGTGTGCTCAAAGCACTCGCTGAATGTCTGGAGCTCAGAAGTGTACATACGCTACATCGCATGCCAGAGTATGTGTGGGGTCACGTGTGGTTTTCAGTGGTGTAGTGTGGACAGAGAACTTTTCAGAAATGCTAGATGAAACGCCAGTGTGGACATGGATCGTTTTTATTCTAAAACGTATTAGTTTAAACCGGGCCTAGAAGTTAAAAATAAAAGAATCAATAAAGTCATAAAACTGAAGATGTGAAGAAGTTTAAAACAACTATACAATCTATCAAATATAACATTTACCACAAATTTGAAGAAAAAAAGACAATTTCAATGTGTAACGGAAGATATGTCAACATGAAAAGGTCACACAATAACTAAAAATAAAACCAAAAAATTGTAGAGAAAGATAAAAACAAATTGAGGCTCTGTCATCTGTAAATCACCAAATGCAATTTCCCTACCCTTGATCTACGTCTAATTTCTTCACTGCCACATCGATCACACCATGGCAACCAAACAGGAAAACCACAGAACCACTTCATTTGGATGGTACAGCTCTCCAGTGGCTTGCATGTTGGGCTCTGGCGAGACAAACCCAAAGCAATGAAAGGTTTATAGGCATTCCACTCAAGAGCAAGCCACAGCAGAGGTCAGACTCATATCCCCATGGTAAAGACAAAAAAAAAGACATGAAAGCAAATTAAAGTTGTTCAGCAGCAGAATTTAAGTCAGGCACATTGCATGTTTAGAACTGTCATGTCCAAAGGAGGCCGTTATAGATCCGCTTAATTCATTCTTGCAGGAGTAAAAGAAAAAAATTAAATGGGAAGGGTGGAAGGTTAAGTTTTTGAAAGCGTCGCATGCTGTCTTTTATTAGGTGAGCTGTCGGCAGAGTTGCATGCCTATTCTTTCCCCGCAGTTGGTTCTCTATTTCTATTCTGAATTAGCAGAGGATGAAAGCATCACCCCCTGGTCACACCACCTTTTTGAGCCTCCTTCACTGCAATGCATACTGACGGCTGCTTAATTGCATGATATAGGCAGGCATTTTTTTCTTTCAACCTTAAATAGGATTGCCGATTCTGTACAATATTGCACAGCAGAATTAACAAGGTATGGATAAGAACATCAAATAAGCCAATAAGAACATCAAAATACAAGAAATCAAGGGAAGACTGCACTACTCTAGCACTACCCTCTAAAGTCCAATGAGAAACGCTTTGGAAAAAGCTTCCAAGTTTGTCTAAATTTCCCACAAATCCAAAAAGAAAAAATAAATAAAAAACCTTGGGACCTTCAGCTCAGGATAGTTCTTCTCATACCTCTTTTTCATCAGAATGGCTCTGCATTGTGGAGCCTGAGCTTATTCTCCACTCATTCTCAGCCAGACAAATTTCAACTTTCCACAACCTTGGAGAATACATGATGACATAATACTGCAATGCATTGTTTATCTCACTATAAGCAGTCTAAAAACAAACATTGCATGTGGTGGTGTTTCTGCAGGCATTTTCTGTTCACAGTACCAGGAATGATTTTAGCCCTGACAGTTTGCATAGATGGAACTCATCTAAAATCTCTTTTAAGGTATATTGAAAATGAAACCCTTGGCTTTGCACTCGCGCACTTTGGGTTATTCTTTTGTGCACTTTTTAAAATAATTGTGTAGACATACAAGGCAATATTGTTCAATGCTCAATGGAACTGCCATATTCCATTGAGCATTTCCCCAGTTAAGTTTGAGAGCATAACGTTTTTAGGGGTGATCTTTTCTGCTTGTAATAAGAAAGAGAAACGCACAAGCTGGGAACCACTACCAGAACAGTATTAGTGGAAAAGGGGCATAAATTATCCTCCAGACTCTCAGCATCATGAGCTCAAAAACACGACTAACACATACTGCTCATTCTTTGAACAATCCAACAACATTTTTGCCATTCTTGCTTACCAGTTACAGTGTGAACCTCGTAAAACAAATAACACGAATTTGGATCTGTTACATTACCAAATGTTCAAGAAAGCCTAAAGCTGCCCTTCCACTGCACATGACATTCGGACACGACTGTCGGAATATTGCCCCTTGTGGCAGTCGCGCAGAATTTTCAGTTTTGTCGTGCACCATGGGAGAGAAGCTGTTCTCGTGGTGTCTGAAATAAATGAGTGCACAAGCAAGAGCCTTTATTCTCTGTGCGTTCACCATGGTTGAATGAATGAATGAATGACTGAATACCATAAACTCATAAACGGCTAAGAAATATGTATTTTTATTACTTATTTATTAATAGAATTTATATATATATATATATATATATATATATATATATATATATATATATATATATATATATATATATATATATATATATATATATATATATATATATATAGACTTTTTTTTCTGATTCAAAAAAATAACGAAAAAAAAACTACTATTTCTCATCTTGCGATTACGGACCTGCTTGGACAACAATGGAAAACATCGGCCGGTCGCATACAGTCAAGTTGCAGGAGTTCAAATATTTTAACGGATCCACTGTTCAAACTGGATCTGAGTTTTCCACATACGGAGATGATCGGAACTTAATGCAGCTCCCGCACTACTCTCTATTGGAAATGAATGACTTCCAGTCTATTGCTTGTCATTTGTCGTGTGCAGTGGAAAGGCGGCTTAATAGTTAACACCTAACTCCAGAGCGTTTTTTTGATTTGTTAGGAAGGGGATCAAAGTAAATAAAATTTTTGAAAATTCCATCTGGAGTTCTTCAGACAACCACTCTGCCAGAACCTCTTGATTCCATCAGAGGTTACTATATGTTTTAAGGCATCTCATTAACCTTAGGTTTAATATAGAGTCCCACCTCTTGCCTCAAGGATTTTGAATACCGTCCTCAAAGAACTGTTATTTTGCCTGGAGATTCTCCAAATGGGTTTTCTAATTTGGCAAGATGAGTGGTGTCTGCAGTGTATTTGCATTTTACACTAGATTTGCCTACATAATAACAATACATTTTATTTGTAATGCACTTTTCTCAAACTCAAAAGCTCAACAAGGCAAGGAACAACAAAACAGCAAAGAGACAATACATAACAAAATGTTACGAATGAATAAAATTACAGTGAAGCTTCTTAAAACAAATCCAAAGAACCGGCATTCCTAATGGTTATAGGTAATGCATTCTTTGCACGGTATGAAAAGGCCATACCACCCATGGTGTTAAGTCTGCAACATGGCTGGAACAAGGCGAGTTACAAAGCAGAGGAAAGACAGCGAGCAGGGTGTAGAAAGAGACACAAATGTAATCAGGAGCTAGCCCATGTACTGCTGAGTCTTAAAATCGATACGTGACTTAACAGGTAACCAATGAGTTTGCTGAAGAACAGGAGTAATGTGACCCAATACATTGTAAATTGGCCCAAAAGCATGACACGCTTCAAGCACATGGGGGCGCTACTGAGAGCTCCTACTCTAACAAAGTTTTTCATTAGTTTGTCGTACTAACAACAGCAGGGATCATCTAAACTACCATGACTCCCCTTCATGAAAGGAGACCAAGGACATTCAGAGAACTGCTAAAGCACAGCATCAGGCCATGAGCCACAGATAAGCAAAACAACATAATACTAAAACCCTGTCAACTCAATTATAGCAATGATGTCAACCATCCTTCCCTTTTAAATTATCACCTCACTTCCTGCAGGAACACTATTATTAAGCCGAGATAAACAGCTACTAGACAGTGTGGCTCAATTTCCTCTCACTGCCTATCTAAACAAGACTTTTAATGTCCATGTGGTAGGAATGGCTGTGTGACTAACACAATGGTGCTCCTCAGAGGATCTTGGGAACAGCTGGCACCAGTGGTCACCTACATATGCTGCCATTTTTCCAGCACTTGACAGAAAAGACTATACATACGGGCTGTTAAATGTCCAGCATCCTGGCGACTGTGATTTGTTTGACAGAACAGCAGCGAATATATGCGACTAGTTAAAGCCAAAGAGGCATTTTATAAACGGCACAAGAGCCATGCAGCGCAGTGGCATAAGGCTTCCCGCTGCTATTGATTTGAGCCGGTAAGTGAACACAAATGGCAGGGGTTAAATACTTAACACATGTCCAAAGTTTTAGGAAAACCAAGAAGCCAGGCAGGATATTAAATCACAGTGTATGAATACTGACACAAAGAATGAAATCTAAATTGAACATTACAGAAATTATCCCCATAGTCGTTCTTCAAAATGAATCCAACGTATCTCATACACACATGCAGAGCGTAGAGTTCAAGCTCTCTCCTGGTCCCACACTCACGGTACAGCTGATCCCCGGTCAAACTCGCCAAAAGACCTAACAGCTACTGAAACAATATTAGTGTTGGCAGATCCAAATCTAGAACTGCAAATTATTCGCAACAGCTGCAGCGACTGTTTAGACTTTGAGAGATTGCTGTGGTTTTATGTCAAAGATGCTGGAAGCAGCACGATGTATCTGTTTACCCAAATATGAAAATCCGCTCAACCTTATATCATTCCAAACATGTTTGTCTTTCGTTATCTGGAAAAGAGATATGAAATATTTACACTTTTGTGTTCCAGTGAGGTAATGGAATAAGGATCCAGGCTGTCAAGCTCCACAATTTTGATCCATTTATCTCACAAATCTATCACACAGCTTCAGAGGACTTGGAGTATAGTGCACAAGATGAATTAACCACTTTAATATATTACTTATTTTGGACAATCTGGAACCACTTTAAGAATAAGACTGACTGGGACAATATTCCACAAAAGAAAATCATACAGGTTTGAAACAACAAACTTTAAGAAACAGATAAATTAGAAACAGGCTTGTATATTTAAAACTAATTGCACCTGGTGTAAATGATTAATGAAGAACTTTGACAAATTTACGGCATGGTTCTGTTTGCAAAGAACGCTCAGGTCAAGGGTATTGTCTGCTTTTAAACTCAAACAAGGCTTTAGTTTAGATCTCCCAAAAGACCTCACAGCTACAACACCTAATTACATACAGCTCATATAAAAGATGCCATAACAGCCCTTTTGGGCAACTAATGCAACCCATCAAGATTGATTTAGCAAGGTCATTTTCAAACTCATATTAAATCAAATCCACTTGTGCATTAAATTGATTCAACGAAAGGTAACGTCTGCATGAGCATCAACTCTCAAAGGATTTTTCAAGCACTAAGTAAATTAAAGTGGGAAAAAAAAAATTAACTAATAAGGCATAACTAAATCCACAGAAATGAAAACACACTAAATGAGAACTAAATTCAAGTCCTGTAGTCGTCACTGGTAATGACTGCCCTCATTGTAAAATCTCAACACCGGTGCTGATGTATTTGTGGTTTTCTCAAATGAATTTCAGCGTGCAAGTGAGTGAGTGATGTTGACATGCCTGATTAATGTGTGTAAATAAACATCATTCACACAACTCTGTCTTTGTGGCATTCCTGGCATCATTCTTCTGCCCCCTCGCCTTATAGCTGTACAGTCCCCTCAGCAAACACCTCACGCTGTATACATGCCCGGGAGCAACACATTAATGCTAGACATCTAGTTCTTTATTGGCAGGTCTCTCTTTTTTTGGTGTACTGGAGTTGAGTGAAACTTGTGACATGATTTCTTTGGAGTCGCCACTATGTTTGCATATGTTGCAGATTGGTCTAAGAGATGTTCTTAATGCTACTTAACGCAAGACACAACTAATTTAAACAACTCATACCACTGAATGTGTTTGCCGGCAACATGTGCAGGCTCAGTCTCAACCAAACATATACAAACGTCCAAAAGATTAAGTCATATTCATGCAGTCAAAATCTAATTAAATGCTTCATTAAAACTTGCATATCATGCAAAACACATTGCATCAGTTAAAAACCACAATCACTTATTCAGAACCCCAAGCCTGACAGCACTTCAGCTTCACATGGGCTTCTCCAAATGAGACAGCCAAAAACCATTGCAGATTGTCTAAAAATCCCCAAGCCTCCAAGGAAAAACAAACAGAGTGTGAATCAGAAGTGTTACTACCTGGATGTCAGTCTTGTTCATGAAGCTGATCTCTCTCTCTCTTTCTTGCTGTGGGTTGTTCGCTCTTGAGCTCCTCGGAGTGTTTGTGGGGACCACACTGCTCCTGGAAGACAACCTTCCTCCTCTAATCCGTTCTCCAATGTGATGACACACACTAACCCCAACCATCTGTTGAAACACGTCCTCCAGCACTCAGCACAGTGGTGCATCAAGACAAACTACCCAGTCCAATCAGAGAGGGTACTGGGTGGCTCTTCCCAGGCTGGAGGCAGGGACAAGGACATAAGGGAAACACTAGTCAGAGATGTCTAAAACTCCAGCCACAGTAACCTGAGATTTTGAGAGAGAGAGAGGGAGGAGAGAGAGGAGAAGAGGAGGGAGGGGACTGAGAATGCGAATGAGGGAGAGAGGGAGGGAGAGCAGCATGTCTCTGAACAGTTATGTTGCCACTTGTAGCTCACAGGAATCCCATAGAAGCAGCCTGGGGTTCCTCAAATCTCACTTGCACATTTAGTTGTAATGTACTGTAGTACCCTATAAAGCCTAGAGGAAAGAAGTGCCATAAAGAGAGCGTGGTCAGTTAAAGAAGTAAAGTTTCACATCGACCACAATGCCCTGCTGTTTGCACTTCACTGTTACATCTGCCCAACTCACACCTCCCTGTTATAAATCTTCAGCTGTCTCAGCAGCATTCCTGTCCTTCGCAATCTACTGCCTTAAGTTAGGAGCAAAACAGATTTTACAGAGATAAGAGACTGAGCCCGGGATCATTAGCGCTATTTAGTTGCATTTATTTCAGCTACTGTCATTTGCTGTGCTGAATTTAAACTGCTTCAAAAGTTGGACTGAATATTCAGTTTTGCTGCCTTATTTACTGTTGTATTTTAGTTTAGTTGAGTATTTTCTCTAGTGTTAATGGCAGATGAGTTTACAAGATAACAATAAAACAGTGTCAAATATTTAAAAATGTAATCTTTGGTTGAACGATTCCTTTTAAAATTAACATTAATACAAAAGTGTCAACAAATGTTTGACAAATTTAACTGACATATGTTTGTAACAATATAACAATAAACCTTTTTAAATTTATATTTAAATAAATTATTAATTAATTAACTTATATTTTTGATGGATTATATACCATGCAATACTGCACAACTTAAAATTGCATTTGTCTAATAATTTATTTGTCAGGCTTTGTTTTGTCAATAAGAAAAAAAATGTATACGTACATACATCATGCTTACATAAATACATACATACATACATACATACATACATACTTTTTTCTTCTTTCACAAAAAATTATACAAGTATATAAATAAATAAAAATGTCTGTTAGTGTTTGAAGAGATGTTTAATGTGCTTAGTTAGGGCTAAATCCAAAATTTGCAGGACAATGTATACATAAACAAAAAACAAACACAGATAAAGTACACTGTAAAAAAATCTTTATTTTGTGGGGTTTTTTTCTCCGGCAGCAGGGTGCCGGAAAAAAACGGCGGGTAAATTACAGACATTTACCGTAAAATAACTAATGGTAAATTACAGAAATTTACCTGGAATTTAAATTTAGGAAATTTCTGTAATTTACCGTTAGTTATTTTATGGTAAATGTCTGTAATTTATCGGCCCTTTATTTTACTTTTTTTTCCGGCACCCTAGCTGTGAGAAAAAAATTTAAAATAACAGATTTTTTTAACAGTGTAGTTATGCTACTAATCGTTTAGCAACTAAAACAAGAAACTGCTAAAACTGCTGGAATTTGGTGCAGACAATAACCAAAAGCAGTCTTTAAGTGCATTTAATCTTCAGATTAGTAGAACATCAACAGAAAATGCCCTGTCTTTTATGAAACCACAGTTCAATAAACATGCTAACCATGATTATGCACTATCTTGGCAACTAAGTTCATCAGTTGAGGAAATGAAAACAAAGGCTGTAAGTGACCTATTAGCATTCTTTAAAACTGCTTTCACACCTGGTAAAAGTTTCAGTTAGGCCAGACCAAACTCAAACACTGATCAATCTTCACTCCTGACAAACCCCTTAAAAGCCTTAAATCAAACAAACAAGACGAGAGCGTCATCACGTACTCTACTCAAGTAGCCAGATAGAAGGCTAACATCATCTGTCCTTTAATACTTTCACCTTCTTTTGTGCTAATGTAGATCTAAGAGGGATTCTAGATTGATGACAGTTTCAGGAGAGGCTTGAGAAACAGATAAGAACTAGCACAATGCAAAACATTAGTTTTGATATAGCTTAATGTTTACAGTGGGGGGAAATGAGATTCAAGCTTAATACCACTCACTGTAATTGCTGTAATAGAGTTTTCCTTATTCTATCAATCTATTCATGCATGTAATCAGAACATGGTTTTAGAATGTTTTAACTTCCAGCAAAATGCATTCTTCATGACTTAATGCCATTTGCATTCTGTTGTGCAACTTATCCATTTTCCGGCCACTGCATTCAGCGGAACTCCTAGGTGAAAACAGATACTTTTTGCAGGATTCTTGTTTTCACTGCTGTTTAAATGCGCAGGATATTAGATTAAGGACAACAAAGACTATTTTCATCAGGAGCACGAGAAACCCCCGGTCTTGGTTCACATGAGGTTTGGAAAAGGGGAAAAGGGATGAGGGCTTCAGCGGAAGAGCTCAAATTAGATTGACTGAATTCACAAAGTGTGACCCCACCCCCTTACAAGTATACATTTAGTACATGCCGCACCTCAAACCCCAAAGCCGGACACCAACCCCCAAACCCAGAAATTTCTAAAAGCCTTTGAAGGAGAGAAGTAGTGAACAACTCTAGTGGACAAGATGATCACTGACAAGAAATAAAGTTTTCTAATCTAAGATAGAGTTTTAGATTAGCTTAGCTAGATTAGATTAGGTAAACTTACTTATAAACTAGCCTATCTCAGATCTCAAGAAAACCTTGGTTATTTGTGAATTCATAGGATGAAACAAAATCTTTGTGGATCTTTAGAACTACGTTTTTTGAGGCCTCTAGAATAGGACACTATGAGCTGTTCTTGTGTCAGTAAAGCCTAAAGACCCTGCAGGAGGTCACTTAGGCTGTGCAGAGCAAAATCAAAAAAGCCCCCCTTCCAACATACAAAAGAGAGACACAGAATTAACCCCTGCAAGGGCCCTCTTTCTTCTACAAACCTAAATGAGGCTCACAGGTGCAGCGAGAACCTTGTGTGTGTATATCAGCTGGAGGGGGCCTACTTCATTTGTCTCATTCATTATGCTTGGATGAGATTTGGTGTCTTAGGGCCAGTGGGGCAAAGAGAGAGGGAGAGTGAGCGCAAGCTCTAAACATAAAATGTCATTCGCGGTGTTGTCTTCCACAGTGTCGAGTGCCAAAAGCACGTGTGCAATGCAGCCGTTTTCTGGATCAAAGACTTTATAGAGTCAGCTGCCTAATGCTTTGACCTCAAGTATGCTCTGATCTCAGAAAATAACTCCATCACTACCCTAAAATATCCACATATTTATTGCCAAGCTGCAGCTAAGGTGTCAAAAAACAAAGCCTATCAAAAAAAAAAAATAAATTCACTTTGGATGTACCAAAACTCAATAGCTATTTGGAGACATCATTGAATGTCATTCATCAGACTAGGACATCACAGATCAAAAGGTAAACTATTAAGCTAATTGCAAACTAATTGCACCACTTTGATTTCTCAGACAGCGGTGACCATTGTCAGGCTCGTCAGCACAGTTCTTTGAGATTCAACATCAAAGTGGGTTGCTAGTTAACGCAATTATCACTATACAGACAAGTACCATGTGTCATTGGCTCTAATCAACCAATAACTATAGGGTGGAACCCTAATCATTGAAACTTAAATTGGAGTAAATTTGCCCCATTATTACGAAGTATGTTTACATACTGTCAGTATGTCATTAAACCACTATTTGCATATCGGTACCAGTAATTTTTACTGAAAGCAGAGGGGATTCATGCCTGACTATAACTTAATAATTAGTAATAGCAAACTTGCTAATGTAAGGAAACTTTTTCTAGAGATCGGTCACGTTTTAATAGCAGTTCAACTGCTTAGCTTAGACACAACTTACACTTATTTCTTGTCAAAACAATTCTGTGCTTCAGATCAGGTGAAGCTAACTTCAAGCTAATTGTCCGCATATGTCCAGACTGACCGTTCTATGGACAGTTCCTTTTGCCAGAAAAATTAAGAGTACTGTCATGCACTTTCGTTGACAAAAGTAACTATAAATGCCTCCAGATCCCAGGCAATAACCATTTTCAGCTTTAACCTGAAACAACTGTTGGAAAAGAGTGTTACTTTAGCTGCTAGGCTACATGGCTGCCATATACAATCAGGGAACGAGTGCAATGGCTACTTACTGACTACCACTTCAAACGATGTATTGGTTTCCTTGCCTGTCGAGCTTGAAACTGAATATAGAAGTAATTTCCTCTGCAGTCTTTATCAGAACTATCATTTGGATCTGAAATATGGGCCCCTCAGTCACGTTGGGCCAGAAAACTCCTGCTTGGTTAAGTACATTAGCATTTCTGAAACATTGGCACAACCATGTTTATAAATCATTTCATAAACTCAGTGTAAACGGAGAATCCAGTGGACTAAATGACCAACAGGATCATTTAGGATACCTTAGATTGAAATATGGAACTAATAATGTAAATATAAAACCCATGGAATACGTAATAAATGTAGTGAAGGCAATTAGCCTGGGCTGTTTACACCTGGTCACCATTCACTTTTTCTGATCGGATAGCCATCTAATCATGAAATGGGTAATTGCGAATGTCCTCTGAAACGCATTTGAGATTCATATAAATAACCAAATAACAGAGTAAAATTTGCATATAGCATAGAATCTGAATCATATCTATTTAACAGAGGCACATTTAAGTGATCAAATGTAAATAGAAACATTTTCACCAATCAGATCAGAAAAAAGCAAGAAGTGACCAGGTGTAAACAGCTTTTTTCCAATATGTCCAACATTGTCTCTACTGCCTTGCTGTCAGGCTCTGGTCACATTGCATGATCTCCAATCCGATGTTGTTTTGACCAGGGGCAGGGTCATAGTAAGTGGGTAGGGGGGGTTGAGGGGTGAGGGCGTACATTTAAGTCTAGTGGGGGTGCAAAGCCTACCGTTGCCACTGAGAGTGGTGTCCGAAAAGGGTTTACATGGTTCATAGCACTCAGAGGTACATACATTTTCTATATTTCCTTGCCAATTCTTCTCCTGGAACACCAATGTTGTACAAAGTTTAGCTCCCGCACATTTTTTTAAAAGTTTTTAGTTTGTCTGAAGAGATGTGTACTGTGTTTGATTAGGAATAAAGCTAAACTCTGCAGGACAATGGCCCTTTGAGAGTGAGTTTGGACACCATTGGTCTTAGGTTTTTGAATGATGACAGTGATGTATTAGGTGAAAGGGACATGCTATAGTCAAGACTGCCCTGTGGTTTGTAAGCCCCTAGCATATTTAGTGACACTCAAGAATCCCAAGATCCCATGGTCCCCTCTGGCTGTGTCACTGCTCTTATCTCAGAGCCAAAGAAACAGTAAAGTACAGTGTGGCATGACAGCATGTGTAAATTATTAGCCTATGGAAGCCCCACATGTAAGAGTAAAGCGATACTAATCTTGCATATATAGCAGATGGGAAGCAGCTGCAAAAGAGACAGAGAAATGCTCTGCAACATTCTTCCACTGCAGAAAAGGCACCTCAAGCAAGGGTCATTAGTGTGAACCACCATCTCCAATGGAACAGGCTTTGAATCGGTGCATTGTCAGAGTGAAGGGCGGAAAACAGAAAGGAATTCCTTCAGGACAAGAAAACTCCCATCCTCTAAGACTCTAGGAATGAGACAACATAAAACTAGGTCATATTCAACATTATATGTCACATGAATGGTCACAAATCAGTATGACGAAGAATCTACTATTGTTTGGAATTTGAAGGCCAGAGGAGCCTCTTAATTCTTATTAATCTGGTGATCTACTTGCAAGATAAACCACATTTCTCAAACCTTCAAGCTGAATATAAAATGAAAATCCTGATCTGATCTCTGGCACCAATCTTGGGGTTCAGCTAGAAAAAAAGAATCCTGTACTTATAGCAGACAAGTTTATATCATACCATCAGATAGGTGAGAAAGAGCAGAGGACTTTTACGTCGGTAAGTATGTGTGGAGTGACATTTGTTATTGTTCACATGTTAATTTTCAAACTACACTCATTATTACGACTTTATCAGGTACACCTGTCCAACTACTTGTTAACGCTCATTAATCGATCTGCAGCAGTTCAAACCGAGCATCAGAATGGGGAAGAAAAGTGATTTAAGTGACTTGGAACGTGGCATGGTTGTTGGTGCCAGATAGGCTGGTCTATTTATTATGGTCTATCACTGGAGTACTTCAGAAACAGCTGATCTACTGGGATTTTCACCCACAACCATCTCAAGGGTTTACAGAGAATGATTAAAAAAAAAAAGAGAAAATATCCAGTGAGTGGCAGTTCTGTGTTCCTTGTTGAATCCAGGGGTCAGAGGAGAATAGCCGGACTGGTTTGAGCTGATAGAAAGGCAACAGTAACTGAAATAACTACTTGTTACAATAGAGAAGAGGTATGCAGAAGAGCATTTCTCAACGCACAACACAGCCAACCTTGAAGCAAATGGACTACAGCAGCAGAAGACCACACCGGGTGCCACTAGTGTCAGCTAAGAACAGGAAACCGTTGCTACAATTCACACAGGCTCACCAAAATTGGACAATAGAAGACTGGAAAAACATTGCCTGGTCTGATGAGTCTCGATATCTGCTGCGACAGATAGTAGGGTGTGTTAGTTAGTAGGATAGATAGTTTGGATGGTAGGGTGAGAATTTGGCATCACCAACATGAAAGCATGGATCCATCCTGCTTTGTATCAACGGTTCAGGCTGCTGCTGGTGGTGTAATAGTGTGAGGAATATTTTCTTGGCACACTTTGTTCCCATTAGTACAAATTGAGCATCGTGTCAACACCACAGCCTACCTGAGTTTTGTTGCTGACATTATCCATCCCGTTTATGACCACCCATCTTCTAATGGTTACTTCCAGCAGGATAACCCACCATGTCATAAAGCACAAATCATCTCAGACTGGTTTCTTAAACATGACAATGAGTTCACTGTACTCAAATGGCCTCCATAGTCACCAGATCTCAATCCAACAGAGCACCTTAGGGATGTGATGGAACGAAAGATTCGCATCGTGGATGTGCTGCCGACAAATCAGCAGCAACTGCATTATGCTATCTTGTCAGTATGGATCAAAATCTCTGAGGAATATTTCCTTGTACCTTGTGGAGTCTATGCCACAAAGGATTAAGGATGTTCTGAAGGCAAAAGGGGGTCCAACCCGGTACTAGTACGGTGTACCTAATAAAGTGGCCGGTGAGTGTACATTTGTTAGCTATTTTATTTTCAAGATATCAGGTCACTTTCAATATGGCAATAAATGTCACATAAAATGCTATTCAAATTCATACTGGTAACATTTAACACCAAAAAAAAAAGCACAGAATAATCAACCAAGTTGGTCATATTCATAGTAGTTTATGCTGTTGTTCCAGTCAAGACATTGCAGAAATAGAAACCTTTTCTAAAATGTAAATTTTACACATTAAAAACAGCTTTGCAACATGTAATAAGTCAACTTCTCAATGTCAAGTGTTATGTTGTATGTAGTTAGGACATGGTGTAATACACCGAGGGCTCATATTTACCGTAATATATTAAAAAAGACTTTAAGGACCTCATAAAAAGCAAGAGTTACAATTCTTCTCCATCATATTTGGGCTCAACTATTAAAGGCATTATGAAAATGTAATTCTAAATCAACAAAAATCAACTTTAGCAAAAACATTAAATTAAAAAAAATACTGTTGTCCATTTTGTAAGTTAATACCTGCATTTAAACCCTCACTCAATTTAATTGTGTAGTTTTTTGTAATGCATTTGTGAAAGAGACCCTAAAATATAAGCAATCTGGGGCATTTGGTGGACATAATTTGGATTTTTACTCACCCTAGAAAGAAACTTCACTTTTTCAGTAAACTATAGCAAATCTGCTCGGATATTTGTCTTTAGGGACCATTAGATCTCACTACTTCCTTCAGCTTTCTCATCTCAGACAAATAATGCTCTGCGTCCGGAAGCACGGTTTAATCCTCTCAGGCCCAGAGGTGAAAAGCAGGAACAAGACAGAAAAGGCAAATCCTCATGTGAGGAGGCCCTGTCCGCACTTGGACATCCTGAAATGGCTGCTTGAGTCTAATCCCTTAAAGCATGTCGCGAGCGGCTCATTGACAGACCAAATTTGTGTTTGGTGTGTGTGGTTATCTTGATCATGTTTGCCCCCCACGCAACCTCGCAGGCTCTGCTCAGGGCAATGTAGAAAACAATGACTGAACGCATCAGTGAGGGCGGACAGTTCTGGATGGGAGAGGAGATAAAAAAGGTGAAACATCTGGGGACAAAGCTCACCTTGTTTAAAAAGGCCTCGATTATCATTACACTTTCATTTTCTGAACTTGTGTTCATGTGTAAGGTTGCTGGTTAAGCATAAACAACAACATTAAAGTAACACTGTACAAAGTTCATTTCAAATGTTCAAAGTTTTATTTCAATTTAAAAGTTCATTTATTATCATATATTTTGCATATATATATCTATAATTTTAGATTCTTATTGTTATTTTTTTACTGTTGTTAATATTCTAAAGTCACGATTGGTTGTGAAAGCATTTCACTGCATATCATACTGTGCATGACTTTATTTTGATTGTCCATTTGTTGAATTTAAGTTACATTGCGTCTACATGCCATCTAATTCTCATTAGATTATAAGTACAGTCGGGTTGGGGTTAGTGCAAGTTGACATGTACCTTATAGTCAGTTAAATGTCTGTTGAAGAAGCAGTATCAACAAATATTAAGCAGTCAGTCTACTAATACTCAAAATGGACCATCAAAATATATATTAACTTAAAATCTACAACAAACAGCAGATAAAGACCATTCCATATCTGATGCATGGAAATATGTGTATATATGAACATACAAGTTCACATGTAATAAACAAATTCACATATACATATAAAATATCTTTTACATACGCAACATTTCAAAATCCTGCAAAAATAGCCGTTACATTTTTTTCCACAACTGAAACTGCGTATATATACAAACACAAACAAACATATGCAATTATAACCAATAGGCTATATTTGATTGATGTTGTATACAGTATATGACCTTTTATATATGCGGAATGCAAATATGACTGCCTTTACAGAAACTGGAAGTCAACAAACATTTTTTGGTGAATGGAAGCAGCGGTGTGGTACAAAGGTAAAATCAAAGTTAATGCTTTTATTTAAATTAAGCATGAACATTTTACAGAGCAACCTAAAAACAGAATGCACTGTGCCAGCTGACCAATCAGAGCCTACTGTGTATATTTTGAGGAAGGGGATTCATAGAATTAGGAAGTTCACAAACTGTATTTAAGAATTGAATATACCAAAATAATAATAACCCCTTAATGATAGCAATGACAACAACAACAACAACAACAACAACAACAACAACAACAATAATAATAACAACAACAACAACAACAACAACTACAATAATAAACAACAAAAATAATAATAATAATAATAACAATAACAACAATAATAATAACAACAACAACAACAATAACAAAATAATAATAATAATAATAATAATAATAATAATAATAATAATAATTATTATTATCATTATTATTATTATTATTATTAATATTATTATAAAATAATAATAGACCACCCCTTTAAATACATGTGATTTTTCAAATTATGGCCTATCACTGATTTGATTCGTAACATAATTAATTGCATTTCTTAACTCCTAATGTCACTAGTTAACACACTCAATGCATTTTTTTTCCAGCACATCCAATCATTTAGAAAATATCAACCTCTACCAAATGGTTGATATGTCAGTTTATGATAAAAGGACCGGAATTAAAACAAATACTATGAAAGATTCTGAAAATATGAAGTGTAAGACTAATTAATTTAAAAACAAACAAAATAAAACATTTCTGAAAACAAAATCATCTTTATTTTTTTCAAGTATGCCATAAAATATTTCAGATTTTCACTTAATTTCTTGTTTTGTTTTACAATAAAACGTAAATCAAGTGTAGTAGTGCAACATGTTTGTTTGATTTTTTTTAAACCAACAATGCTGTGTGTGTAAACCATTGTTTAACAGCCATTATTTAAAACAGTCAAAATATGGTCAACCATTTGGTAGAGCAGGCAGTTTTAAGTCGATGTATAAAATGTTGGTGTAAAAAAACATTCTTTTAAAAATGAAAGTGAAAAAAGTCATGTAAATACAACAAATTTTCTCCTTTAGTCAAGTAATCAAATGGAATATACTGAATCACCCAGAAGTACTTCTAAAAAAATATTCATTTCCACTAAATATTCCAAAGAAGATCTTTACATGACTCAGTATTCAATTAGCAGAACATGCAATATTGGCACATTAAAAAATGGGCTATTGCTATAACTGATTCACAAGCTTAACAGTAAATCCTCGACAATAAATGAATTAGATGGAGGTGAAGAGGGACCTCACACAAACAATATACACTCCATTCAAATTTCTCTTTGTGCAAAACCCATCGACGGGTGGTAAGAAAAGACCTCAATAGCTGTGGCTTTTTAATTCTAATTTCATCCTTGGAGCAAAGGAAGCAATGCGGGTTGCACAATTTGTGATTGGCATGAGAATCGGAGCTCTTTCATTTGGCTTTTTTTTGTACAGGAAATAATTACCACACTGCGCCACTGCTGAAAAACAACTGCTCAAGCACTGGGCTTGATCACATCTTTAGATATTTCTAATGTTTCTGAGTTTTGGTATGAATTTGGATGCGAGTAGCAGTCCTGTGCTTTTTTTTCTCACACCTGGCTGTTTACGAAGAGCCAGTTGAAAGAGGACATTATTGGCCCCGGGTTACAATAGAGGCCGTCAATGGAGAATGAAAGCAGCTGCCGTAAAGCTCAGAATGACCGCCGTTAGGGCACTTGGCAGACTGTGTGCTCTACTGATGGGGGGTAGTCAAATCAGACACTTGTAGAGAATTGTCTGTTTAGCTACGAAAGTGGGATTATGATGATGTCAAAGAAAGATGAAAAATCTTGTTTACAGAATCATCATGGCTCATTCCAAATAAATCAAAAAGACAACACAAACGTTTATATCTTCAAAGAGCATAAATAGATTATAGGGATTAATAAATGTAAATAAATATGCAGAATACATACACTGTAGAAATGCTGGGCTCCACACAATTCCCTCATGTTGTCCCAACATAAATCAATAAAGTTAAAGTAATTGTTTTAACAAATTTAAGTAGATTGACCATTAAACAATTCAGTTGTCCCCAAAAAAATCCTCAAGAATAGTGTTGTTTTAGCTCACTTTGTTTCAACTAGCAGCAAAACATATTTTTTGGAGCGTAATACATACTGTAAGTAAGATGAATTGGGAATATTTTTGATAAACATGTTTTATTTTTCATTTTTTTTAAGAATGTGAATTGATTGAAAAAAAAGAATGTAAATCTATAATTGGTATCTTGAATTTTTATTTAGAATGTTTTAAAAGAAACAGTTTAAGTGGTTTAATTAGATTAAGACTAGGGTTGGGTACTGAAACCCGGTGCTATTATAGCACCGGTACCTTTGTACCGGTATGTACCGTATCAAATCAGCATATGAATTTCGGTGAAAAATTTTGGTGCCACTGGAGCTGCGACAAGGATGTAAAAGCATCAAGGTGTGCATCAAAGGCACACATAGGTACGTGTTGTCACACCATCTCTAAACATTTAATTCTAAAAAATTTTGAGGAATACGGACAGGCAATGTCAGGCGTTTGTTCTTGTTGCTTAGGCAACCGACGCACGCAACACACGCAGTACCGAGCATTCGGTGAGGGAGAGCGACTCTCTTCAGATCAACACGCATGATCGCGTTCATCAAATCTGCTTAAACTAAGCGTTCTAAAGCGTATTTTACAAGCAAGGATTCTGACACAGCAACGTGAAGCAGATGCTTTACAAAGTTGCGTGTAAGGGGGAAACATGTCAAACTTAATGACACATTTGAGGGTTCAAACGCAGAGAAATGTCTCTTAAAGCTTGCAGAGGTTTTTTCTTTCTATTTAGTGTGGGGTCTCAAATTCCATTAAAAGAGCACTCTTCAACCAGTCCCAGTGTCAACAAGCTTGGCCCCCCTCTTGCCCCCCTAAATTTGGACGCGTATTTTTGTGTCAAAACGTCACAGAGAAGCGAGATCAGCCATCGGTGGCAGACTGCGGAGATATGATCGAGGCCTCTCTCTGCGTGCTCTAGGTGTCACGTGCACTCACTCCCTCGGCACTTGCTCTCTCAGTGACGGTGCTGCGCGCATTAGCCCAGTTCCCTGCATTCGTCAGAGGTTGATGCTCAAATTGACACAGGTAATAGCAATTTTAACACTTTCAATATAGAAAGTGCTTGGCTATGCAGAGACCATTATTAATCAGAAATCTAGTGTACATAGTTTTATGTTAGGAAATGCAGTATTGAATTAACAAACAGTCGGCAAGCACCAAAGAACAGATGTCACACATTGATCAAATGTAGTTTTCAGTCATGCTCATGTAAGTCATACTCAACTCGTTTAGATTTGCCTTCATTCATTTTTGATTTCCGTCATGACAAAGAACAAGTCTTCAACACATGATTTATTTACAACACATTTTTAAACATAATAGTTTAACTAATTTCTAATATCTACTTTTTTGTCTTCCCCATGGTGGCAGTCAGTGCATAACATTTTATTAGTTATTTTGCAACACAGTTGTATTCAGACAAAGTCCCTTTAAGTATTTTAGTGTTTTATTCAGATAAAAGTGTAATTTAAAGACTTAATCAGTAAACTATGAAAGTTGAATTTATTATTCAAATTATTTTGTAACTGATTTGTTGTGTATATCAAAAAATATACAGTTAATATTTCTTAAGAAGGCTAATAATACTGAACTTAATTTTTTTTTATTAAAAACTGCTTTTATTCAAGAAATAAACAATAAGAAATATGACTTATTATGACTCCAGAATAATAATTTTTTAGGAAACACTCACAATTTTCAGAAACATTATTTTAAATGAATGGGAGGGTAAAATAAATTGACTTCAACTGTAGGCCTATCTGTTAAAGTTTACAGGTGCAACAATGTGCCTTGATGTACTTGAATGTTAGAAATGTGTTATCGTACACCAGTACAAAGTTACTTGTCAAATAAATTAACAAGGAAGATTATTTTGAGTTTAAGTTATTTAATTATCATGTTTATGAAGACTGCAGAGTGATGCATAAAAAAGGATTCGAATAATTTAAGTATTTTATGATATATATGTTAAAATGTGCCCTCTCAATTATTTTTTTAAGATTGTCAAATAAAAGATTTTTTTTGAGTCATTCACCATAATTTTGTGGCTTAAAAGTATCAATTCAGGCACTGTTTTGGCACCGGTATCATTTTAAAAGCATCGATTTACCACCAGCTGAAAAACAGCTGAAAATTTAGAGATTTAATTAAAGTTTTTTCTTTACTTGTTTATCTAAATACACCAATAAAAAAGTGGAAAACAAGTAAACAAATAAACACGTTTTTAAAATACATTTAAATTGTTTAAATAAATCAAATAAAGGCATGTTTTAGGACAGACAGGCAGGCTGACAGAACAACAGCAGCAGCAAAATTGACTTAAAAATTCAAGCTGCAATTATTTTTTTCTCCTAATTTTTTCCCTCATCTCCTCCTGTTTGCATTACCAAATATGAATTGCAATGCTGTGACCAGCAGCGGTCATCATTTAGGACACTGGAACAGATCACACAGGCTCACCCTGCAACAGGTGCAAATTCCAGTAATACCTCTGTGTTTGGGAGGATTGTACTTTTATCAGAGCACTTCGTTCCTGTGGCCAGTTGGTGGAAAACCGGCCTTCATTCAGGACAGGTACAACTCAGTCCCTTCTGCTTCACCAACAAAAAAGATTTAGCCATAATTATTCATCTGGATAAATATAGATAAAATAGACTGTTTTAAAGGGAGTGGTTTAAATAGTGTATTTTTTAATATCTAAGTACAATTAACACAGTAATACGAAATATTAATTAGGAATATTTTAGATAAATGCAAGTTTTATTTTTGCAGTTTTCAAACAATCTAATAGGTTAAATAATGATTAAAGATTGACAAACTGATTTAAAAATATTAATAATGAGGCAAATTAAACGAGTCAATAAGACATTCATGAATGTTTCTTAATTATGTATATTTTTATTTGTGTTTTTAAAACATAAATAGTTAAAAAAATACCATAGTGTGCTTTTATTAAGGCCATACTAGTGGCCATTCCACTGGAAAACAAGACATTTCACGATGGATACAACTCTTTTCTTTCTGCTTCACAAAAGACAAAAGATGTGCCTGTTTTACCCATAATAATTTCTGTTTGGACTGTGTGTGTGTGTGGGTTTTTTTGTGTGTGTTTGTGCGCGCGCATCCATCTACAAGCAGGAAGCCCAATCCTGAAGGGTGCTGGTGGGGTTCTGCTGTCATCTTGGTGCTAATTGGGTGCCCATTTAAACAAAGCAATAAACAATGAGCAAAGAGGAACCTCTTGACAGCCATAAAAAAGCCAGTTTGTGAAGGGAACAAGAAATCCCAGTCTAACCCCCAACTGACAGCCACTTTCTCAAACAAGCAGCCTAGAAATCTCCTCCATTTAAGGAATGGGAGCTTGACCTGGATCAGGTTCATCTCAGCAGGACGGCTACTGTTTATGTGATTCCTCTAAACCAGCCATCAACTGACACAGATTTGGGGGATGGATTACATTATGACCTAAAACCAGAAATAATGCATCCTAAACCAGAACTGCATGCAGAAAGGTGTAATGGAATCCATTTGCACCACTTAAATTATTTGTAGTTGTCATAAGCATTGGGTTTTTTTTTATCTGGAGTTTATTTATTCAATGGTAATGCTCCACATTTCTCAATACAATGCATTTCCATTTCACTTCATTTCCAAAGTATTTGGTCATTTTAAGTGAGAAACACTTTTGTCATCATTAATGCAAATACAGAAACTCAAGACAGAGCAAAAAAAAAGCATTGGTTTAGAAAAAGTCACAAATTGTTTCTATTCTACAGTAGAATGTTCTTCACAAAGTAATAAAAATACTAATCATACCTTTACAATATTTACACAGAAAAAAAAACATGTTATTCCATGTTTTAATTCTAACATTAATAAAATCAAATTAGAAGAATAAAATAAAACAAACAGATAACCCCTATTATGAACGACTTAAATTGATTAAATAAAAAAGGTAAATATATGGTAATAATATTAAATAATATAAATAATAACAACTAATTAAATAAACTAAAACATTTAACCGGTTTGTTAAATTACTTGTTTAGTAATTAGATTTACTATTACATTAAAAATTACTTTAATAAACACAACAAAAACAAAAATAAAACAATTATAAAACTAATAAAACTAAAAAAAAAATGCAACTGATTAAAGAAAGATGCACCAAGGCTTTAAAACAGACATTAATTTATATGATGAACAATTTATTTGATCTGATTGCCTGTTTTGACAGGGCCAGACCTTTTGTTAAACAGACTTTCAACAGAGAGATAATTTCTCAGATAACTAATTAGTAATTTGGCTTTGCTCCTTCTACTTTTTAAGCTGTTTGGACAGACATATGTGCATGTATGGTGTATAGACTGTCATATTGGGGTGATATAAACACACCAAGTGCTTTTTGTTCAATTTAACAACATAAAAACGGTGGACCAATTGGAGCGGTTTCCAGACCGACCGCAACTTTACGTAGGAGTGCGATCCCCCCGCCCACCGAATTGATTGACAGCTGTGTATTAGCATGTCCTGGTTGTCACGCGTTTAATCAAATCAACAAGAGAGGACGAGCGCAAAGCATCCGGGAATAAAAGGTGTGTTCAGTTCGCTAGGATCATCAATCATCATCAAATGTGATCAAGAAGAGTGAGTTTTACAAGTTTAACATGTTTTAAAACAGAGCATGTGTGTAATGAATTACAGCAATTTACTTCAGATTCACTTCATCAGCACAGCCGAGTGTCAGAACAATTATAAAAGAAGACGCTTCAATCCCGGTTTGTGGACATTAAAACAGGTTTATTTTGTACATTAACATAACAGATATCTATACAGCAGTGGAGATTAACCTGTATCCTGTCACATATGCGTGCAAAAAGCGTGCAAAGCTAAACGCGCACACTGTCTGTGTGTGTGTGTCTGCTTCGCTGTGTGTGCGTGTGTGTATCTGTGTGTGTGCGTGAACTTTGTAACGACATTGTTTGGCTTTGCTCCTTCTTATCTGCTCTCACTTCTGCAGATTTACGTGCCCTCCAGAAACTTGCGTTCTGTGAATGAACGTCACCTCGTGGTTCCATCCCTAAGAGGGAAGAAATCACTTTCACGAACTCTCGCATTCAATCTGCCTAGTTGGTGGAATGAACTTCCTAACATCATCAGAATGGCAGAGTCACTTGCTGTCTTCAAGAAATGACTAAAAACTCAACTATTTAGTCTCCACTTTCCTTCCTAATCTGTAACTGCCTCTCTGGCTATACCACTAACTGTACTCGCTCAAGAGGGAAAAAAAAAAAAAAAAAAAAAAAACCACATTACTAATGCTTTGCTTCTTAGACTTTACACACCTGAAACTTGTCTATAGCACTTACACGCTGCTGCTCTTATAGTTGTGTAAATTGCTTCCTTGTCCTCATTTGTAAGTCGCTTTGGATAAAAGCATCTGCGAAATGACTAAATGTAAATGTAATTTGTTTAATTTTAGGACAAACTAACCATAGTAGAAGCAAAATTTGATTTAATTTATTTAAATTCATGTTTATTGGATTTCTGGTAAAGTATATATAAACAATCAGCAAGTATGAGATCATGTCTGTGTACCAATGGACTTTTTAAAACAAGCTGACTATTAATCCCATTAAACCAGATAATTTCCTCAACTACACATTCAGTGAGCAAAAAGGCAGAATAAAGCTTTCAGAACCAAAAGAGAAAGAAAATAGTAGGACAGTGGAAGTAGAAGGTAAAAAAACAGATATGTACTTTTCAGCTGTGCAAGAGAATGAAATGTAAACAGAGCTTTAGAGAACTACTTTAGATCTTAGCAAACATTTCTGGGGCCCTCTGGTCCACTTTGTAACCCTCCTGGCTGGCAGGGAGCTCAGCCTCTTGTCAAGCAGCAATCTTTTGTAGTGCTCCCCTGATACTCAGCCAAGCTTCTTTCTCAGGATGTGCCTGCATATGCATGAAGGAAGGACCGTCCGGCCGGCCTCACCCCTGCTACTTTCTGCCAAAGCTTTGCAATCTGTCCTGGACAGAAAGATGTTTCACTAGCTCCTCGTGAGGCTCATGAGCTCCTCATAGGAAACTTGACATATAGGTCTCAATTGCTTTATTGAACTAACAAACTAAAACACACCAGCTAGCATTATATGTTGTAAATCTCAAGCGTTGTACTAGTGGCAGACACTATACCGACCTTGTTGGTGCGTTTAACTCTAATGCCAATGTTGCTAGTTTGATTCCCAGTAGGAACAGCTGAAGCAGAACCAGAGAGGTCACATTGGTGCCGTGACCCAGATGGGAGTAAAGTGTAGAGTGTTATATGTGACGGAGGCCAGGTGCTAAGAGCTATGCAGTAAAATTTGCTACCCTGATCTCAGGAGGCACTGTCATAACTAAGGCAGGAGGCTATATACTTTAGCGTCTTTGCTAGCATCACATGTTGGAATTGCTGGTCCAAATCCTATGTGGAGATGATTGAATAGGATCGAGGGTAGGGCTGTGCAATTAATCGAAAATCCGGTTTCTATTTCCATTTTGGCTACTAACGATTATGAAAAACCATTAATCGAGATAAATGATTATTGCATCATATACCGCCCCCTTTCCAGTTGTACACATTTGTTGCTCTGCAAAGATCAGTTCCACGTGAAAATGACTAAAAGCATGTACTGTAATGTAACTTTTGCAGCACGGGATGCACAACATTCATAGATGTACGTTCAAATCATTCATATTTTTAAAAGCGCATGCTGTTGTGTGTGTGTGTGTGTGCCACGCTTGGCCTCGGACAGGCTCGGAGGCGAGCAGAGCACACACATCTAACACCATCTTAATGTGAGCGCTTTAAAGGGCACCTATGGTGAAAAATCTACTTTTCAAGCTGTTTGGACAGACATATGTGTAGATATAGTGTATATAGCATCATATTGGGGTGATATAAACACACCCAGTGCTTTTTTTTCAATTTAACAACATAAAAACGGTGGACCAATTGGAGCGGTTTTCAGACCGATTCCAACTTTACGTAGGAGTGCGGTCCCCCCGCCCACCAAATTGATTGACAGCTGCGTATTAGCATGTCCCGGTAGTCACGTGCATAATCATATCAACAAGAGAGGACGAGCGCAAAACAACCGGGAATAAAAGGTCTGTTCAGTTCGCTAGGATCATCAATCATCATCAAATGTGATCAAGAAGAGTGAGTTTTACAAGTTTAACATGTTTTAAAACAGCGCATGTGTGTAATGAATTACAGCGATTTACTTCAGCTTTACTTCATCATCACAGCCGCGTGTCAGAACAATTATAAAAAAAGGACGCTTCAATCCTGGTTTGTTTACGTTAAATCAGGTTTATTTTGTACATTAACATAACAGATATCCATACAGCAGTAGAGATTACCTGTAACATATGTGTGCAAAAAGAGTGCACACTGTCTGTGTGTGTCTGTTGCACTGTGTGTGTGCATGTGTATCTGTGTGTGTGCGTGAACTTTGTAACGACATTGTGTGACTCATTGTGTGCATCCTTTATAGCTGTCTCTTGTCTGACGCAGCCGAGGGAGGAGATTAAGGCACGCTGAAAGGCACGTAGAAACGGTAGGCGGGGAGGACTAGCCTTAAAGGTGCAGTACCACAAAACAGCCTCCTGGCGCAAAAATGTATAAAACAGAATCTTATAAAAGGTATAATAAAATCTGATGGGTGTTTTGAGTTGAAACTTTACAGACACATTCTGGAAACAAAAAAAGACTCATATTAAATCTGAAAAAAGAGGTAACCTAGGTGCCCTTTAATGGTCAAATGCATGCACTTTTGTGTCAGAGCACGGTGTTTAGTGATTATTCATATTAACCCTCATTTGTGTAATAAACAAACAAGTTGAGAATCAAAAGACATATGAAAGAGAAACAATATCAGAGCCGCACTATTCTTAAAGTGACAATGCGCTATATTCCTGCTGCCGCCTGTTTTTATTATTAATCAAACAACAACAAAATTCCTCACTGCTCTTGACTGAAGGACTTTTGTAGCTGAAGCTTTTTTTCTCACAGTGAAGATGCTTAAAGCACAGTTTAAACATAATAGTTTTAATAACTCATTTCTAATAACTGGTTTCTTTTATCTTTGTTATGATGACAGTACATAATATTTTACTAGATGTTTTTCAAGATACTAGTATTCAGCTTAAAGTGACATTCAAAGGCTTAATTTGTGTAATTAGGCAAGCCAAACTAGCCGAAATAAAACAAATAAGCCTTTCTCCAGAAGAAAAAATATTATAGGAAATACTGTGAAAAATTCCTCTGTTAAACATTATTTGGGAAATATTTATATATGAAAAATTCACAGAAGGGTGAATAATTTTGACTTCAACTGATAATCGTTTTGAATAGTCATGATTACAATTATGACCAAAATAATCGTGATTTAGATTTTTCCCATAATCGAGCAGCCCTAATCAAGGGGGTTACATCTTTTTTTTGCGGTGACCCAGTGGGAGTTTAGGCACTAGTGACAAGCAGAAAAGGCTGCAATCTTTAGCATTCTTAGTGTGCCAGCTTCTCGTGCTGAAATCAGTTTTCAAATTTCATTTGGAGCAAATTGAATAGAATCATAGAGGTTACATTGGTGCTAACGATGTTAGCTATCAAGAGCTTTGTAGTAAACTTCATCCCGCTGATTTCAAAAAATGTAATACTTACAGATGCTAGAGGCTGTGCTGTTGAATGTTGTTGTTTGTTGTTAGCGAAACCACATCTCATGTTGGAATCACCAATTTGAATTCCGGCTGGAGCAAGATGAGTAGTAACAGAAGCAGGGGTGCTGTAATGGGGTTGGACTGGAAATGATTAGGTCAACTATAATGTACTTCACTGACTGATCCTGAGATGGTGATACCCAAGAGATGTGCAAGTAAAAAAACAAACAAATTAGGCAGGGGTCCTACCAGCAGCAGAAGGGTCACTTAATATTTTTTATTATTATTGTATTAGAAATACTGGATGCTATAAGGTCTTGAAGTTTTATTCACAAATCAACAAAACACATAGCACAGATGTTGGATTTTGAGAATTAATATTAAGTAGAAGATATATAAAACTAGTCATTCCAATGTATAGGTTCAGCAATGCTTAAAACAACAATGTATTTGTTTGGTACACATGCATGCCAAACCAGAAATGCTTACCATCACACTCTGCTAGCCACATTTCAGACCAAAGAACAAGAGGTAAAAAAGCTTGTTTTACAAGCAGACTTCCTCCTAAAAGTCATCTTGATGGCCTGACTTTTTCAGAAAAATGGTGAAAACAGATAAAACTCGTTTCCCTCCTCCCTCCCTCTCCTGCTGACTATCATGCTTGTTTACTTCCATTCTCCGTTGTAGATAGAAGCCAGCCAGAGCACTTGCTTTCCAGGTGATTTCCTCCCGCCGATATGAAGGGCTGAATCAGATCCTGCATGTTTAGACAGTGCTGAGGGCTGAATGGAGACTGTGGATATAGTGCAGGCTTAAATTGGCAATGGTTTTCTCCATGACAAAACTAAAATTCCCCTTGTCTCCATAGAAAACGTCAATACACCACAAAAATAAAAGCACTAGTTCACCCAAAAATGTATCTGTCATTATTTACACCAGAATTTTGTTCCCAGCATGTATGACTACGATATTTTCTTACAGTTTATTTTTGTCCATTGTCTTTTTCCTCATCTACCTCTATCTCATTGACCAAAGCGCATCTTAATACCAGGCTTAAATGGGTGCAAAGATATTTGGACTAATATGAGGGTGAGTAACTGACAACTGTCAATTGAGTAAAATATGCTTAAGAGAAAAAGACTGAATGGCCATTAACCACTGAGTATCTGATCCAATTCAGAGGCTGCATCCCTCAAAAGCCACATTCGAAGACCAATTGAGTTGTGGCATGAAGCAGTTTTTGCAGCTTTAAACGGCCAAGGACAACCCAATTAATAAATCATTCACTTAAGAAAACGGTGTTTAGTCATCAATGGTCTTTGATGTGAGCTTCACATACTTTTGAAAATCCAATGTTTAGTTCATTCTAATAAATACTCGTTGGAGAAAATGGGACACAAAGGGATTCTTCCATAAGGGGGTTTTTAATGTCCAAATCCCATTTCACAATGATTTGGCATTCAGGATGCACAGCTAGTACCGATCCCAATTTGGGATCTCAGAGTCCAGACTTAAAACAATTACAACAAGCTACAACAAGACTTTTTCACAACCATACTTTGGATGAGAAAGCACAGCAAATATTCCCTTTATAAACATCATTCAAATAATTTGGTGAACTTTTATTGAACTTTAGATTACTAAAGAGTGCTTGTGTTGGGTAAATTTCCAGTGACACAGTGCCAATTAAGGCATGTACTGTCTTCCATGCCTCTATTCAGGGCTAAGCAATGGTTTCTTCCATGACTGAATAATAAAATTCCCCTCTCTCTCTCCACATCGGACATCGATACACCACAGAATTAGGAGGAAAACATTTTGAAATTCATCAACTGTGGGCTTGTTGTCCATCCTAGTCATGGAACCTGAGATTTGTGTTTATGTTGTGCTCTGCTAAGGATGGAAAAAGAGCATCAGTGTTCATCTTTGTGGCATCCAAACCCTTAAAGGTTGGTTGATATGAGAAGTCAGCCTCTTAAAAAGAGTGCTTAACTTATCTGTTGCACACCAGGTGTAAATCTCTCATCAGACCCCTTAAGATGAGCGTAAAAGTACCGGGAAATATCTTGCATGCTCTTCAGCTAGAACTGTTAGGAATCATTGAGCAGGTTTATCTTTAGAGCTGCTGTTTCACAGAACACACACCAAGACTCCCACAAGGGTTAATAAGTTGTTGAGGCCAAGAATAAGATTTTCTTTGCCACCCACATGGATCAGAATTCTAAGCTAAGACAACAATATGGCTCTTAGTCCTTTCATATCTCAGTATAATGTGGCTGATACTTTTTGTATTTCACATCCTGTTTGCCGAGGACTACAGAATGGCTCACTCATCCTTGTGAATTCATCAGTTTCAACTGTGTTATTACAACATATCAGTTTCTGTAATTATAGGCATACTGGTTACAATAACACTGTTACCGGGGAAACCTTCAAGGACAACTGGTATTGAACCTAACAACTATGTGCATGCGTTAATAAAATATATAACTCAACAAATAGTGATACAAATAAACCAAATGCCTGATTTACAGATAAGTCAGACTCCATTTTCTAAAAAATAACTGCATTTGTATTTGACACTTCACTTTTTGCCTTTAAAGGAGAAATCAAACTCAGTTAACCTGAAAAACCTCAAGACAAAAATACATTGAAATGTATTTTAAAATAAAATAACAAATTCATCAAATTTTAATGTATCAAAATAAACTACACAATACAGCAGCCACAAATGTATATAAAATAAAATATTGAATTTTGGTATTGTAAATATACTACGAAGTTCTTTCAAAAGGGAGCATGACATTTCTTCGCAGACCTTTCATCCATAGGTATTTTCAATCAGTCCTTTCATCTTAAACGGACTCAGTGAATTAAAAATGTTTGGTAGTAACAACTTTTCTCTGCCTAAAAGTTAGTGAGTTGGTCATGTAACCCAAAGTTGCTGGTACAATTCCCAGTCCTGGCAGGAACTGATAATGATAATGAGTACATAGTACTATATCTGTTGATTGTGTTTCCACCCATTGCATGACCAGTAAAATTGCCATCATCTCTGCTCAATGATTATTCAACCTATTAACAATCTTTTATTTCAAAAGGGATGATAGGCGTAAACGAAGAGTTTATTTTAAGTTTTGGTTTACAGAATTTCATAAATCTAAAATAAAAAGTTAATAAAATAAAAAGTTAGTATTATAATAGTTTGACTATTTAAATCTTCAATACTTGATGGAAAAAAAACATGATTTCTGAAAACTACTACAAACTCCAGTTTTAGTCATTTCCATAAATCATGTCTTTTTTTTGCAATTGCACTCTTTAATGCACAACATAAAAATATCATCTCTAATTTACAAAAAAAAAATTGGTTTTGCAAATAAACTTTTAATTTATTTCCTGTTGCTGCCATGTACGTTGGGAGTTTTTGGCAAGTTTGTATAGTATTATTTTTCATATATTGTGACATTTTGACCTTTAAGTCTGGTTTAAACTTGTGCGTTGAGTAATCTGCGTGACCCACGTCACATGCCTTGCACGTTGTCATGCATTTATACTTCTGCGCGCTGTTTGCATTTTAAAAAACGCATGAGGTTTTTATGTTTCACTGTGTTCGCAGATGTTTTGTTTTTTTCCTAACGCTACCTTAATGTAGAAGTAGCTCAAACTCATTTTGAGGTGGAAACCGGCGGACGTGCAACTACTTTAATCATAAGGTAAACATAAAACAAAAGTTTTCATCTGGAGCTCCTTCACGGGACTCAACACTTGTAAACACTCGCTCCAACGGGTTCGTGCAGCTCTCAGTCCCGCTCACACTCGTCATCGCTACCAAGCCGACTAATCACAGAGCTTTCGGCGAGCATCGTTGCGACGTGTAGTTACATTTTTAAGAGGAGCGTGTCAGCCACGGCAAGGGCTATGCGACCACGCGTATCATACGCCAGAGCATATCCATGCGCTTGACACAGAAGTATACATTAGCCTTAAGGCGTACATCTTCCATCCCCTCACAATTCGTCTGTTACTTTAAGCGTAATTTCCTTGAAGTATAAAATACTCCAACCATTGACCACATTCTTCAGAATAAATTAATTTTCTGTTCTGATCTCAAGTTTAGGCAAATAACTGAGAAAGCACCAATCAGAGGCTGCATTTTTATGACATCATCATGTACTGTAGATTTCTTGCAAAGTATTTTACAGTATTTTAAAACTACAAAAATACAAGACACTAAATTATTTTGATTCAAAATATCAAGCCATTTTCACCAGCCGTATCAAATACAAATGACAAAATACTATTTTAATAAATATTTATTTAGAATAATATTTTAAATGCATGTATCATAAATACTACCCATCCCTGCCTCAAGAGACGATCCAAGATTTTTTTTTATATTAAAAGTAACTCTAATTTGTGCATCAAAAAGCTCTGTATTGTGGATAAAAACAACTGCTTTGTTTTCACATCCAAAACATTTGACCAAATCTACTGCTTATATTTATATACTCATCATTTTTAAATGCTGTTCTGTTTATTAATTCAAGCTGTGAGAGCACCGTGGGATTTAGACTCTCTGAAAGGTTTAGATTCACAGGTTGTGTACACAGTCCAAAACACTCTGATTTACCAAGTGTTTTCCTAAGCAGCCATGTAATCCGCTCTACATCAGCCGTATGGCTCGGAAAAGCTTTTGCAGTCGAGTAACTCTAAAAGCCAGCAGATCACTATTGCTCATGGCATCAGATGTGAGGTAGACATGGCACTAGACAAACCCTCCAAAAGTGACGTTTCACCAAGGAATATACATCTAAATGGCACATTAGAGACCACCCAGCTTTTAGATTGGATTACTTGTGTGTGAATGTATCCTCGTAGGACCCAAACGATTCCCTTCACTCACAGCTCAAACCAGAGCCAGCTGGCTTCACATCACCACACTGCCAAGACCGTATGGTGCTGACAGCAGGCCAACTTCCACACTAGCATTTCTCCTTCAACTCTTCAGACAACACAACCTTATGTAGAAAATCTTCTCCAAACACCTTGCCAGCATTGTCCCGAGCCAACGCGATCCAGACCAAATACTGGATCCAAGATCCTTCTACGTCATCCATCTGCAAGCGTGAGGCCTTTCCTGTGATTTGGATCTCCCATGAAGACTCCCATGCAGATTTATGCCAAAGCATGAACCACTCGAACAGAGACATGCGTTGCACTGCTGTGACTGACAAGGCCAATATACTCAACCCTTCACAGGTTTTAGCACTGGTCTGGAAAGAACAAAAAAGCACAAGTACGTGGTGGGGCTGCATCCAAGCCAAGCTGGTGGAGTCAATTGTCATGTGCATGCAACATTAAACAAGGGGAACATCTGGAAAGAAGTATAATGATCATTAATAGAGCTATAAGTAGAGCTGCATGTGCCCTCAAAATGGTGCAGAGACCAAACAAGGTGTTTTGCATAGTGCGGTGGCGTCTCAGTACTATTTCTTTGGTCTCCAATAAAAGTCAGTGGGTTTTTATTATGCAATGACATCACCAGCGATGTGAGAAGAGTTTTGACCCTTGACCTTGCATGTGTGTAACATATACACTTGCAACACCAGGCCCCCTTTACACCTGGTATTAAGATGAGTTTTGTTGATCAGATAACAAGTAGATGAGGGACAAACATTCCTGTTTGTACTTGGTGTTTTAATGAATCTCTCCACTTTCATCCACATAGTAAAAAGCGATTAATTGACTATTTTAAAAAATGTGGTAACCCATTGCTTTAAAATGATTAAGCAATTAACTATGGGTAAGCCAACTTAACAGTTGCATGGTGCAATGGGTTTATTTTTTAAAGGCGTACTCACACTAGGTACAGCTGCCTTGAACCGTACCGAAACACATCTGTCCCCTCTACCCCGACGCCCTGCACTCACACTGCATCTGTACCTGTCAAACCGGAGCACGCTTATGTCATCGATGATGCGACTGTTGAGTTTAACAGGAAGAGATGCGCTCTCACTCAGCACATTGGAGATTGCTTGGTTATATTGTTTTGTATTATTTTTAGTTGTATGGGATGCAGTGACACACAGTCAAATATTTTGCCGAACAGATCCACAACTTTTGATGCTCATAAATTATCATAAAAGTCCTCGTGTTGCAGGTATTAGGAGGTTTGCTGAAGGTGCAGCTGTCGTGTAGCTGGGGGGTTTGTGTCTTAAATAAACTATGACAGTTTGCGTTCATTGAAAAGTAAGAATGATTAATAAATCCATATAAAACCATCCTTTAGAAATGACGTTGCGTCTTGAGTTTTGGGCTCAGGCGCGCTTTGCACCCATACTACAAGTGTACCGCGCCAAAGCCCAACCGAATCATGCTTTGGCACACCTCTTCTAACCAGGGCAGGGCCGACCAACTGCACCACGCCTGGGCCCGATTCGGAGCACTCACACTTGTCAAATGAATCTGAAAATGCACCTGGGCACAGTTCAGATAGCATAATGTGAATGCACACTTAGTTGTATCATTTTAGGCAAGGCAAGTTTATATAATATAGCACATAACACGAAGAGGAATAAAGAGAGAAGTATAAGAAAGTAAAAAATAATAAAAATGATTAAAACCGATAAACACAGATTAAAATGTCTTAAAACGGGTTATAAAAGAATGTAAAAGAAAAGAAAGACATAATAGTGCAATATGTTGGACATAGCACAGTGCCCACTCAGTAAAGGCACAGCTAAACAGGTGTGTTTTCAGTCTTGATTTGAATGTACCCAATGTTGGAGCTCATCTGATCATTTCTGGAAGCGGATTCCAGCAGGTGGGGCATAAAAGTTGAAGGCGGATTCCCGTTTTTTGTCATTTAGGATGCAGTGACATGCAGTTAAATATTTTTCCGAACGGATCAGCCACATATGAAACAGTCCCTTAAAAGTGACATCACGTCTTCAGTTTCGGGCTCAGGTACGCTTTGCACACTTTGCAAGTGGACCGCTCCAAAGCCCAGCTGAACCAAGCTCCGACACACCTCCTTCTACTGGGCCCGAGTCAGCCAACTGAACTCGATTTGGAGCACTGATACTTGTCAAACAAACCAGGAAACGCGCCTGGGCACAGTTCGGATAGCATAGTGTTAACTTTTTAGGCAACAGGTCTACCTCTACCTTTTTTTTTTTTTTAAAGTAACTTATCACCTTTTACAATGCACTTACTTGATTTTGGTGGTCTATGGCTAGCTGCATTTATGTTCTTTTGTTTGTTTGCTTGTTTGTTTGTTTGTTTTTTACTTTTGATCCAATATTGCAAAATAAACTTGTGAAATCTACATACAAATGCCGAAACAGAAATATAAAAGAGCAACTTTCATTTATCCTCTGCACAACTATGCTTTTTATGTGGTTTGATTTTAAATTGGCAGTGGTATAGAGTATTGTTCTCTTTACATTTTCCAACTAAACATTTGATTTCCGATTATAAAGTACTTTAACATTAAAGAGGGTCAGTAGGCAGACACTAGTCGGATTTAGTGGCTGTTTGAATGCATTCAACCACATCAGTCTCTACTTTTCAAAAGCAACCCGAATGCTTTTGGACTATCTCTGGATATGGTTGAAAACAGACAAGCTCAAAATGCTTTAAATGCTATTTACACCTGTATACAGCAACAATGTGATTAGATCCACAAAAATGCACTGTAATACCATGTGCAAACATGGCCTTAGGTAAGTCAAGTGAGTGTGCTTCCACATCCATCTAGGCTTTTATCTGTCAATGCACAGCTTCATGTTGCATCTGAACTAGAACAAAGACAAATATGTTTTGCTATGACTCAATGAACTTAAAAACAAAAAAAGCTACTTAATTTTACTGATGTTGTCTTTACTTTCTTTGCATTTGTATGTTCTTCAAAAAAGGGGATTTAAAAAGAGACTAAATATTCAGCAATATCATTGATTTGACTACACTGATAGTCAGAGGATAAAATTTGAACTTAATTAAATGCCACTATTGTCTTCTGTAGAAGTGCTTAAAGCTAAACTGAACTAATTGCATAAGCAGCTCTTTTTACAAGTTAGTGAACTGAATCAAAACAGTACTGACTTGAGCCACTAAGAACACCATTACCTTCTAGAGAATTTTATTAAGCACTATTTAAGAGCCTTGAAAACATTTTCTAAAGCACAATTTATTTAAAAGTAACATGAATTTCACTCATGGAACACAATTGAAGATAAATTCATTGATAATAGTGAGAAATGAACATTTTGGCATTAATTATTCTTCAAAGGGTTTATTCACAGCTTTGAAATCCTGTCATTTAAACACCCTCATGTTGTTCTCTGTCTCATAAGTTATATAAAAAGATATATAAAGAATAATGCTATTTGCATTTAAGTTAAGCAATCACAAAGAGTTCAGGGCTTTCATTGAAAGTCCATTTAGCCTAAACTCAGATGCATCAAATGTCCATAAAGGGTGAAATCCATTTGATAAAAATATTTAACTTAGGCTTTAACTTGTTTGTTCCTTCTTGCTTGACGCCATGAGATGTATTAAAATGCATGAGCTTTCTTTGCCATTTCAAACAGAGCTGATTCTGCCTGCTATGACCACGATCACACACGGCTCTTTGTGGACCCCCTCAGACTGAATGTCATTGTTTCGAACTCGGAAAGAAAAATATCCTCTAGGTATTTAACTTGGGACATGCATTGCTGACCTAAATGGGGGCATTAACAAGAATTAGCACTTAGGTGACTAACAGAAACAACTCCAGATTTAGATTGGTATGGGTTACTGCAGGTGACAGCGTTGGGTGGATTGAGCCAAATCAAGACTGTTGACCAAGTTCTGACTTTAAAAGGGGATAAAAAGAGTTTTTTCCTCCTTAACTGACCATACAGGATGAATGTTTAGGCAAAGCAGAAAGTAAACGAAGAATCTCCTTACTGGGACAAATGAATGACAAAGGGGTTCCTGAAAAAGAGAAAGACATACATAGGCT